>NC_056733.1:1158442860-1158712860 GCF_019279795.1 Protopterus annectens
ATGGTGAAGACACAAGGCAGGACCACCAGGCTCTAAAAATCAATGAAATGTATTGTATATTCAATGGATAAGTGCTTTCACATGTAAAAACATGCTTCATCAGATCTCAAAAAACAGTCAATCAGCTTAATTTAAACAAATTTAAAATACTAACAACCAATCCAATCACAGCAAAGGAATCAAATTAATTAATTAGTTAATTAACCCCTTCAACAGTAAAGCGAATGCTGACTAGAGACAGAATAAAATCCATGTTAAACAAACAATAGGAAGTTGAGTGTATATAAGCAACAGTCACGCACACACACGAATCCTCGCTTAGTTATATGAATATGTATGTATATAAATTAATATAATAAAAAAATATATATATATATATATATATATATATATATATATATATATATATATATATATAAAATAAGACATAACATATATAGTTCAAATATATAAATATACATAACTAAAGAAAAATGGAGTAAAATAAAATGAAAAGTAAAACTACTCAAAGAATTTTTATGTAAATGCAAAAAATTTCATATACCAGTTGCAATATATACTATGAACTGGTCATGGACCAGACAACAATATTATTGTACTTTGATTCTGACTTACTTCAGCTTATCACTCCTTATCTTACTCTGATTTAATTTTATTCCATTTCATTAAATATTATTTTATTACATATAGGTTCATAGGTTCATAGGTAGGTACTAGGCTATCTGCCTGAGGGCATTTATAAGCCTAGCCAGAGTGTGTCGGCTTTCGCCGCCCCATTGATTAATTAACTGAGCCTCTGTCAAGCAGAGCCAATGAAGTGATCCCACTGGTGTACTTTCTGTTACCCATCCACTCGTCAAGGCTTCTCTTTAAGAGTGTTAGTTTCATACTTTCATAGTAGTTTCATAGTATAGTACTAGGCTATCTGCCCTGGGGCATTTGTAAGCCTAGCCATAGTGATATGGCTTTTGCCACCCCATGAAATGGTACAAAAATGTGCAGAATAAATTTAGAATATTGTGCCTCTGTCTAGTAGTGACACAATGAAGGTCCCTTATATAATGTAATTAGTTTACTGTGCCTCTCCGGAGAGACTGGAGCCTAAATCCAGCGCCTTAGACCACTTGGCCACACTACCAGTGAGGGGCTCTGCCTAATGTAGTTAGGAATTTTGTTCCAAAGCATGGGGAGTCTCTGTGACAGGAATCTATCCCTCCAGCATGTTCTATTTATTGTTGTGGTGAGGTTTAGCTCACTAGAGCACGTGGCTCGCAGTGACTTGGATTTCTTTAGGTGGAGCATGTCCATCAATTCTGAGTTGGACATGGCTTTGTAAGTCAGGCAGAGATCACCTCTCAGTAAGCGATATGCCACTGAGTACAGCCGGAGTTTTTTCAGTCGGGCTGCATAGGACATATGTTTGAGGCCAGTAATCCTCTTGGTAAGGTGCTTTTGTGGTCTTTCAAGCTGTTGGAAGTGTCTTGTGAGGTACATCCCAAATGGGGCATTGTACTCTATGATGGGTCTGATAGGTGACGAGTAGAGGGGCACTATAACCTCTTTATTTCTAGATGCGAACCCCTTAGTAATTAGATGAGCCACATAGAAGGATTTCCTAGCTACTTTGGCAATATGATTGTCAAAGGAGAGATTACTATCTATCTGGGTCCCCAGATCTCTTATTACCTCTTCTGTATTAAGGGGCTGCCGCCTATGTGGTAATTCATGGGTGTTTTGTTTTTCCCAAATGGGATGACTATGCATTTTTTGGCATTTAGCTTGAGGCCATGACTTTGACACCAGGTGTCTGTCTCAGTAAGGCCTTTTTGGAGGATGTCCGTGTCAGCCGGAGAGTCAATTATGGCTCCCAGTTTGCAGTCATCGGTGAACTTGCTTAGCCATAGTCCTCCTGTGTTTGCCTGTACTTCTGAGAAATATATGCCGAACAGTAGGGGTCCCAGAACTGAGCCTTGCGGGGCACCACTTGTGACTGGTTTAGAGTCAAACCCGGAGCCCGCTATTCTTACCGTGTGAATTCTGTCTGTAAGCCAGTTGGCAACCCATCTTGTGTTTATGTTCAGGCTGGTGAGTTTTTGTATAATACCCTAGTGAGGAATGGTGTCGAATGCCTTGGTGAGACCAAGGTAGGCTGTGTGAACCACCTTTCCCTTGTCTATGGCCTTGGTAACTGTTTCGAAGACATCAACCAGGTTTAGTAGGCATGATCTGCCCTTATCAAAGTCAAACTGGGTCGGGTCAAGTGTTTGGAGGTTCCCAATGTCTTTGCTAATGAGTTCCATGATGATGCGCTCCATAGCCTTGCAGACTAGGCTAGTCAGGCTTATGGGGCGATAGTTACCAGGGTCAGTTGTGGCCCCTCCTTTGTGGAGCAGAATAACCATTGCTGTGTGCCATTCTATGGGCACATAGCCTGTGGAGAGGCTGAGGTTGAACAGCGTGTTTAGGTGGGGGGTTAGTTCGTGCTGTAGTTCGTGCAAGACACAACCTGGGACACCATCTGGCTCCATTGATGCTGTGTTTTGGGCTTTTGAAAGGGCTGTTTTCACCTGTGCTTCTGTGATTTCCGGAACAGTACACTTTTCCAGTATTGTTGTGGGCCCTTTTGAAAGTGAGAGGGAGGTGAAGTTTGCACTGAATCTATCTGCCAGTATGTTGGCAATATCAGTAGGTTCAGTATATTTTGTGCTATTTTGCGCTATCTCAGAGCATATCTGTGAGTTGCCACTTAGATTCTTGACATAGCTAAAGAAGGCTTTGTGGTTATCTTTTGAATCCTTGGCTATTTTTCTTTCAAAGTTAGCCTTGGATGATTTTATGAGGGACCTTAGTTTCTTACTGATACTGATCAGGTATGTCTTTCCTTCTTGGGATTTGCTTTTTTTCTGAGCTAGTTTCCTCCTTTTGTTGTATAACCTGTTTATGGCAGGGGTCCACCAGACTGGTTTCCTTCTCTTAGGAGAGTGAGTCTTGGTTTTGATAGGGATGGCACAATCCATGCATCCTTGTAGGTGCTCATAGAGTGCAATTGTAAATGATTCTGCATCTTGGGCAGTATTATCCTTTAGCGTGGGGGCTGTGAAACTTACCACCTCTGCCTTAAGTAAGGTGAAGTTTGCTTTAGTAAAGTTTTTCACTGTGGTTTCCTTGGCTGGGGGTGGTGGTGGGGGGGTGTGGATATCCAGGGTGATTAGTTTATGGTCTGATCTAACCAGTGACAGGTTGACCTCCGGTACGGAACACTTGTCGCCCATGTTGGTGATGACCAGGTCCAATACGTTGTGGCCTCTGATAGGGGAGTTTATCAGCTGATCCAGGGCATTTGAGTTGATAAATTCCAGGAAGCGCTGAGCCTGGGAGTTTGTACTCAAGTAGTTTTCCCAGTTAATGGTAAGGTAATTGAAATCTCCCAAGATCAGGGTGTTCGGTAGGACCTTCATGTTTTCCAGTGTCTCTAGAAATGCGGAGTGGTGGTCCCGGGTCATGGAGGGTGATCTGTAGCAGGCCACAATTTGCATTGCAGATTTGCCTGATGTTAGTTGCACATGGATGATCTCAGAGGTATCATGCTGTGCCACTAACCTGGAGGTGTGGGTATCCTTGATGAATATGGATACACCCCCTCCTTTTGTGTTTTGGTCCGTGTTCTGTGGCGGAAATGTGTGGTATGAGTTGTAGCCCAGTAGTGCTGGAGTGCTCTCTGGGGCCTTGAACCAGGTTTCAGTTACTGCACAGATGTCGATGTTCTCCATACTTGAGTGCTTTGAGCGCATACATTTTGAGATTTAAACTCCTGGCGTTGAGTAGCATAACCCTCAATTTTTTACTTGTGCTGTTTACGGAGGTGGGTTTGAATTTTGAGCCTTGTCTAAAAAAGGCACTATGGGGGCAGCAAGAGCCTTGGCCAGTATTCGAAAGCCAAGGGGTGACAGGTGCAAGCCATCTCTTGCGAAACAACACTGCTTGTCGAGCATGTCATCCCAGGCTGACAGACACTGGATCCCCTTTGAATGACACCAGAGGCTTAACCAATTGTTGAAATTGATAATTTTTTTCTTTATACTGCGGTATCATTCTTGGTGAGGGCAGGATGCTACTCAGGGTCAGGGTCATACCCACCTGGGCTACATGATCAGAGAGCTCTTCCATGTCTCTTTTCATGTAGTCCAGGGAGGTAAACTCAGGTCATTCACACCAACATGAACAATGACAGAGTCATATTTGTACTTGTTCTGGAGTAACCTGAGTGCTTGTGTTATGTGGTGGATTCTGGCTCCTGACAGGCAGCTAACAGTAACCTTCTCCTTGTCCAGCCTAGTGAGTGGGGCATCAGTGTGCCTGACTATTGAGTCACCTATTACTAGTGTGTTAGGTATGTTAATTCACCTTAAGGGCTGTGATTGTGCGGCACATTGATTTTGTGTTTTATGTGTTGTCTGGTTTGTGACGGGAGGTGCAGATTTTGTGGGCGTCTGCTTTGGAATTCTCTGATGCTTTTGCAGGTTTTTATTTAGAGCCTCCGAGTATGATTTTGTGTATTTATGTTAACCTTCTCCTCATGACTGTCTGTTCCAGTCTTGGGTGGAGATACCTTTGCCTCCAGTTTGGCTGTATAATTGCATCTCTCACATACGTTAGTGTTTTGTGGTAGGAGGAGAGGGCTGTCTGTGTACATGAGGCAGTTGTAACATTGCTGCCTCAGAATACCCAGATTCACCAGCTGTACTGGAGAGTACACCTGAAGTTGCACTTTGGTCATGCCTGAATAGTAGGGTGAGCTGCTTAGTCGCTTGGTTGGTGAGGGGTGGATAAAGAGCCTTGCCCTGCTGGGCAGTCAAGTGTCGGTGTATATTAGTGCTTGCTATTAGGCCTGAGCAAGTGCTGGACTGTAGGATGCTTTTTGAGTGCTTAGGTTGAAAGTTAGACTAGTTTCAAGTGAAAAACTGAAGTGGAGACTTAGTGGAGCCGGGAATAATTTAACCCTAGCTAACCGGTGCTGCCCGGTGCACAAAATCATGCAATGCATTTTTTAAACTACTAATTTGTGGGTGGAACCACTCCTCCAGGGACAGATGGCTGCTCAAAGTTCCCCTCTCTCACAGGTGAACAGAGAAACTTCCCTCTATCCAAGTAAGGTATGGGCAACTCAGAAACTTGTAACACAGCCCTGAATTCAGCACTAGCCTGACAACTGGACTATACTAGCTTAGAAAGGTGGGAAACAAGAAATTTATTAATCTGTTTTTTTTTTAAAAGATAAGGCAAAAACAGTAAAAAGTACACTTAAAACAGCTTTAAATGACTACAAGCAATCAGAAAAGGTTATTGCACTTTAGTGTGTAGCCTACAACAGTTAAACAATTTATTTAAACAAAAAACAACTTTTTAAAAGTGCAGGCAGTCAAATAAGTACAATATGTGAAAAAAAAACTTTAAAATCACAATAAGTGCTGGAAAATCAGCGTTTAGGTGGAAAACAATTAAGTACAGCAAGAAAATACAGAAAACTGATACTCAATCACTCCAAAGTCTCTCTTTTAAGCTAGAAGGCTTATATCAATTTATGGCTTTCTAGTGCTTTCCAGTAGGTTAGTTACAGGAAAGATGGGAAACAAGCACAGATGTGGTCTTTTAAACCAGAAAGTTGAAAGAGATGGACAACTTCCCAAATGGTCAATAAACTACAATTCCTGGGCTAAGAACCACTCCTCTTGTGGTAGACAGGCTACCTAGTACTTACCACTCCCACTGATAAGCTAGAAGGCTGCACTCCAACACAAAGGCTTGGGGGGCTCAGAAGCTTACAAACAGTCCTGGATACAGCAAATCTGTACCTGGACTAGACTAGTTATGAGAAAGGTGGGGATCAAGCACAAACACAGGCTTTAAAACCAGAAAGTTGAGAGAGATGGAAAAAAAAATACTGCCCAAACGGCCAATAAACTACAATTTCTGGGCCAGAACCACTCCTCTTGTGGTAGATAGGCTATCTAGTGTTTACCACTCCCACTGATAAGCTAGAAGGCTTCCCTCCAACACAGAAAGGCTTGCAGGGCTCAGAAGCTTACCAACAGTCCTGGATACAGCAACTCTGTATCTGGACTAGGCTAGTAACAGGAAAGGTGGGAAACAAGCGTAAGTGCGTCTTTTAAATGAGAAAGTTGAAAGAGATGGGAAAAACTGCCCAAACGGCCAGTATCTACAATTTCTGGGCCAGGAACCATATCATTTTATTACATATTACTTTATTATATATTACATATTATTTTATTTTATTGGGCGTGCTACCAGGGCTAGTTTGAGGCTGACATGATTATTAAGCCCTGGAAAAATATGGGCACGCAATCTAAAAATCCATTTAACTTCTACCAACTCTGATTGTTCAAATTGCCCCCTCTCATATTAATCAGCACTATTTGCAAAACCCTAAAGCTAAACGTATGGGTACTAAAATTAGTCACATGTTTAGCTAATGCATTTTGTTCATTTAAGTTTCTGATGTCATACAAATGATTATAGATCCTGTCTCTCAACCTTTGTGTAGTCTTGCCTGCATAGAAACAGGTGCAACAATTACAAGATGCAAGATATACTAAGTTAACACTGTTACAAGTAGCAATATATCTAGGAACAAACCTATAATTTAAAACAGGATGGTCAAAATTCTGTGCAACAGTTATAACACTACACATCCTGCAATGCTTACATGAAAAAGTTCCATAGCTCAAACTCCTATTTGGAATCAAACTATTATTGGGACACCCCACCACATCTTTGCATAAAATGCATTTCAAGTTGTTACTATTTCTATAAGTGAAACATGGAGACCTCCCAACTATCTTAACAGTATCTGGGTCCAATAAAAGAGCATGCCAGTTATGCTTTACCACCTCTAAGATATAACTGATATCCCCTGTGCAGGTGGTGACAAAGTGAAGCCTATTGCTACTACCATAACCAGTTATGTTTCTTGTTGAGGAGACACTCAAGCCCATTACTTCCTCTCTTATATTTACTAAAATAGACTTCTTATGGCCCCTCTCTAAAAACAACCTATCTAGCTCATCCAACTGTAATATCAGATCATCTGGATCCTTACAAATTCTCTGCAGTCTATGGTATTGACTCTTAACAATATTGGAAAAGGTCATCCTAGGATGCAAGCTATTAAAATGCAATAAAGCATTCATCCAGCAGGGTTTCTGGTATAATTTAGTACTCAGTAACTAACTAACTAACCAAGTTCGCCAATGACTGCAAACTGGGAGACATAATTGACTCCCCGACTGACACGGACATCCTTCAAAAAGGCCTTACTGAGACAGACACCTGGTGTCAAAGTCATGGCCTCAAGCTAAATGCCAAAAAATGCAAAGTCATCCCGTTTGGGAAAAACAAAACACCCACGGATTACAACATAGGCGGCAGCCCCCTTAATACAGAAGAGGTAATAAGAGATCTGGGGACCCAGGTAGATAGTAATCTCTCTTTTGACAATCATATTGCCAAAGTAGTTAGGAAATCCTTCTAAGTGGCCCATCTAATTACTAAGGTTTTCTCATCTAGAAATAAAGAGGTTATAGTGCCCCTCTACTCGTCACTCATCAGACCCATCAAAGGGTACACTGCCCCATTTGGGATGTACCTCACAAGACACTTCCAACAGCTGGAAAGACCACAAAAGCACCTCACCAAGAGGATTACTGGCCTCAAACATATGTCCTATGCAGCCCAACTGAAAAAAAACTTTGGCTGTACTCAGTGGCATATCGCTTACTCAGAGGTGATCTCTGCCTGACTTACAAAGCCATGTCCAACTCAGAATTGATGGACATGCTCCACCTAAAGAAATCCAAGTCACTGCAAGCCACGTGCTCTAGTGAGCTAAACCTCACCACTACAATAAATAGAACATGCTGGAGGGATAGATTCCTGTCACAGAGACTTCCCATGCTTTGGAACAAAATTCCTAACTACATTAAGCAGAGCCCCGCACAAACACTCTTCAAGAGAAGCCTTGACGAGTGGATGGGTAACAGAAAATTCACCCCTGGGATCACTTCATTGGCTCTGCTTGACAGAGGCTCAGTTAATTAATTAATGGGGCGGCGAAAGCTGACACACTCTGGCTAGGCTTATAAATGCCCTCAGGCAGATAGCCTAGTACCTACCTATGAACCTATATGCACACATATATATATATATATATATATATATATATATACATACATATATATATGTATATATATATATATATATATATATATATATATATATATATATATATATATATATATACAGTGTATGTGTGTGTGTGTTTGTGTGTGTGCATATATATAATTTGTGTCTTTGTGTAGACAAATATATGTGGCTCTATAAAGATATACAGCAAATACATTTTAAATAACCAAAGCAATACATATGATAAACACATAATGACACATATTTATTTATTTAAATTAAAACAGTGAAAGAAACTTCTGTGTGGAAGATTTTCAATATATATATATATATATATATATATATATATATATATATATATATATATATATATATATATATATATATATATAGTTAATCACTATATATTAATAAGATTAGACAATCACTGTATATTCCATCTTGATAAGGGGGGTAAGTGGTCTTATCAATACAGCCATCTGAGTCACAAAAGAGGGAGAGTTTGAGAAACATTATGAGAATTCCAATATTAACAGTGAAGGACACAACTAAAACAAGTATGTGCACTACATAGAAAGTTTTAATAAAATACACACATTATCACATATCCAGCATATGCAAATTTAACAGACATTCAAGAATGCCTTGAATTGCAAGCCGGTCAGTAAGACATAACAAGGCTGTGGTTTTAAAACCACATGAATATAAACTTAGATTATGCATTGCATACATACTTATGCACAAAGATAGAAAAATACTGGTAAATATAGACACTACATTTGCCTCAATTTTCAAAATGTAACCAGTGTAACTACTGCAGTCAGATGTTCAGGAAATGAGTGAAAGATCCAAACATTGTACCACAAAGCAGGAAAGAAAAAGAAAATAAATTCAGTTGGATGGAATCAGCATTATACAGACAGTTACTGTGTGATTCCTGAATGGTGTCAGCTAATGGGAAAATACTTTTAGTACAGTAACACAATTCAATTTCAAAGTTGTCTGACATGTTTTTATTGAAACATTACAACATTTTATTCTTGTTGAATCTTAGGACATTTGCATCTCAGTGGGTTTGTTTCCAAGATGCAAATGTCCAAAGCAATGCTGTCCTGTGAAATGAGGGAAACTGTCTTATAAATGTATGTCTGCATGAGTACATGCACTAATAAGCAACACTATTGCTGACAATATGAAAAATAATTATTAGTGTAGGGGGAAAAAGCATGTAACAGCAAGCATGAAACATAAACAAACAAAAAAAAATACAATTGCTTAGGCTGGAATAATCAGTTTTAGAAAAAAACAAGCACATATTGAAAATGTCATTTCACTGCTGCAAAGGCTGCAGATCTGAGTGTGAGTGTGTGTGACTAGAAAGCATTTCTGGCTGATGCTGATAGAAAAATACTGGTAAATATGTAACTGGTAAATTCAGTGAGGCAGCAGCCAGGAAAAGAATCAACAAAAATAAAACCTTCCAGACGTCCAGTCTGGTGGACCCCAGCCATTAACAAACTTTACAATAAGAGGAGAAAGCTATTACATGATAGAACAAAATCCATAAAAGGGAAGTCACCCCTGATCATTATTAGTAAAAAATTACGAGCACTCATAAAATCAACTAAGGCCAATTTTGAGAGAAAAATTGCCATGGATTCAAAGGACAATCATAAGGCCTTTTTCAGCTATGTTAGGAACCTGGGTGGAAACTCCCAGATATGCTCAGAATTAGTCCAAAATGATACAAAAATCACTGAACCCACAGACATTGCCAACATACTGGCAGACAGGTTCAGTGCAAACCTCACCCTCCTCTGCCCCCCTAAACGAGAGATACCCACCCCAGCCGAGTGTAGCCTCCCGGACATCTCAAATGCGCAGGTGAAAGCTGCTCTCTCTAAAGCTAAAAACACAGCATCAATGGGACCGGATGGTGTGCCCGGCTGTGTGCTACACGAGCTAAATGAGGAATTAACCCCGCACATAAGGCAGCTGTTTAATCTCAGCCTTACCACAGGATACGTGCCCAAGGAGTGGCGTACGGCAACTGTGGTCCCACTCCACAAAGGCGCCTCACGGACCCTGGTAATTACCGCCCATAAGCTTAACAAGTCTAGTCTGCAAAGCTATGGAGAGGATCATAATGGAGCTCATAAACAAAGATATAGGGGACTTGCAGACATTGGACCCGACCCAGTTTGGCTTTGTCAAGGGAAGATCATGCCTTTTGAACTTGGTCGACTTCTTCGAACAGTCACCAAGGCCATTGATGAGGGAAAGGTGGTCCATGCAGCCTACCTTGACCTTGCAAAGGCTTTCGACACAATACCCCACTCGGGTATCATAGAAAAACTTACCAGCTTAAATGTAAACCCATATGTCACAAGATGGGTTGCAAACTGGCTTAAGGACAGAACCCACAGGGTTAGAGTTGCTGGCGCTGTGTCAGACTCCAAGCCGGTCACAAGTGGTGTCCCACAGGGCTCGGTCCTTGGCCCCCTATTGTTTGGCATCTACTTCTCAGAAGTACAGGCCAGCATGGGAGGACTTTGGCTGACAAAGTTTGCAGACGACTGCAAACTGGGCCATAGTGGAAAGTGCATCGGACACGGATATCCTTCAGAAGGGACTCACGGAAACAGATAGCTGGTGCCAGAGCCATGGCCTGAAGTTAAACGCCAAAAAATGTATAGTCATACCCTTCGGGAAAAACAAGGTAACCCCAAGCTACCATATAGGTGGCAATCCACTAAGCACAGAAGAGGTTATCAGGGACCTGGGGACCCAGGTTGACAGTGGCCTTTCTTTTGACACTCACATTGCTAAAGTGGTTAGAAAGACCTTCTACATTGCCCACCTGATCATGAAGGGATTCACATCCAGATCTAGTGAGGTCATTGTTCCCCTGTACTCTTCACTTATCAGACCAATGATCGAGTACAATGCCCCATTCGGGATGTATCTCACCCGACATCTGCAGCAATTGGAGAGACCCCAAAAGTTCCTCACCAAAAGGATAAAGGGACTCCAAAATCTGTCATATGCTGCTAGATTGAAGAAACTCCAGCTCTACTCAGTTACATACCGTCTGCTCAGAGGTGACATGTGCCTGACATAGAAGGCCATGTCCAACCCGGAATTAATGGACATGCTCCACCTCAAAAAATCCAAATCCACCAAAACCACTAGAGCAAGCGACTTAAACCTTAGCACGGATATAAATAGGACGTGCTGGAGGGATAGATTTATCACTCAGAGACTCCCTATGCTGTGGAATAAAATCCCGGTCCATGTGAGGCAGAGCACCTCGCTGACTCTGTTCAAGAGAAATCTAGACCTGTGGATGGGAGATCGTAGGTTTACCCCGGGAATCATCTCTGTGTCACTGCTGGACAGAGGCACAACAAACTAATGGGCACAGTATTTTTTCATATAAGGGGTGGCGTAAGCCACAAAAATTTGGGCTAGGCTTATAAATGCCTTAGGGCAGATAGCCTAGTATAAACCTATGAACCTATGAACCTATGCTAAATCAGTCACTCAACTAATCTAATAGCCTATGGGTGGGGGAAGGAAAATACAAAAGGACATGCTGTAAAGTCTCCCTCCCCCACTGAAGTTTGTGAAATTTGACCTGCAGTATCAGTATGCTAATAAGCTTCTCTGAAACCCTGCCTCTGTGTGAACATGTGACTTACACTGCACTAAAGTGTAAACAAAGTGCTCTAGCAAGCAACTGATTTTAGAAACGAGATAGTGCCCCTTTAAAATATCCAAACCAATATTTGTCCTGTTCCATTTTACCAGCCTGTTCCATGCAGTGGCCACTCTGCCAGTGAACCACTCAACATACCTTCCATTCCCACATATATTTCCATGAAGGAAATATGATGACTCCCTAACACTTCCCAGCAACCCCAAACGCCCCAAGAATCAGCTATCCCCATATTTCCAACACGTCTGAGCAAGCTCACCTCCCAGACCACTGAAAAGAGTACTGCACAAGACCAAGTGCTCTTAGTCTTTCACAATAACTCAGACTTCCACTCTTATGTAAGTCCTTAATGTGTTTGGATCAAAATAAATTTTAAATATAAAATTGTGCTTATTATTTATTTATTTATTTATTTTTATCAAGAATCAACTTAATGAGCTAAACAAAGGTTTGGGAGACCATCAATATGTGTACATGTGGTTTAAAACAGCCCTTTTATTATATATATTTTTAAACCAAAAATTTCATTGCCAAGAATCATCTCGGAGGCTCCTCAAAGCCGTTAAGCATTATGGTCACTCTATCTCCATTACCATAGCAACTTTGGAGCATCTGTTCCTATTAGTTTGCCTGTGTACTGCATACCAGAGGCTTGTGATGCACCTGAAGCAAAGCTTCACTTCACTGCAACTTCAAGCCTAAATTCCCTCCCTTTCAGTGAGGCAGCAGCCAGGAAAAAAATCAACAAAAATAAAACCTTCCAACAAGCGATACATTCTTTCAGCCTTCCCACCTCTCATTCGGCAGATGTATAAGCAAACTATTCTCTGCCAAAATATCCCACATCACAGTTTTATCCACCCCCTTCCCCTGGATCCAGGCTAAAACACCAAATGTCTCTTCCTAATACACAAGCATCAGTAAACCTCGATCACAAGCCGTAACCCACAGCTTCCTGGAGATGAAAGCGACAACATACAACAGCTGCCAGACACAGCTGCATCCACGCACACCATGTCAGGCTTAATCAAACAGCACTTGAAGCTATGATACCTGCCATAATTGATATTAACTATGTTTAGACAGAATAATAATGACATTTGTACTAGCAGCCAGACATGGCTGCATCCATGCACACCATATCAGGATTGATCAAACAGCACTCGTAGCTACAGACTGTTTAATTTACTAACTTGGTAAAAAACAAAAAAGTGAGTTGACCACTTTATACTTCACAAAAACAGTTTATTGAAAGTGCTTTCATCGAGGCACATGCCCCAACTTCTTCAGACAACTCATTCAAAATTAATTAAACAATTAAATCATTAATTAAACAATTAGTTAAAACTACTTCATATTTTTAATGTGCCCATGCTTCCAGGCTTTCAATTTATTGAAAAGCCTTAGAAGCTATAGCAACAGTATAAGAAAAATTGTTTTGACACATTATTAAAACACCTAAAAAATAAACTACAATATTATAAATTCAGAAAATCCTAACCCCTACAAAAAATGTTTTGTTTGTGTTTATATTCAATCTCATAAAATCATAACAATTCACTCTCAAATTTAAAAAATATCATAGGCACCTCGAGCGGACCCTAACTGTCCTTCTATGCATGAGTACTATATTAATTCATGAGTTACATAAATAACTAAAGTTGGAGCTATGACACCTACCATAATTGGTTTTAACTATATTTAGACAGAATAATGATGACATTTGTATTAAGAGCTTGCTACTATTACTTAACCAGGATATACATGACATTTCTAAATCATACTTTAACTGAAGAAGGCATTATTCTCCATGACAGCATTTTTTTTCAAAACACTCTACTGTTACTGCTATTATATATGATGTCAATTTGTTACATTTGATTCTGAACTCTGATGAATGGTACCTCATTGAATTAGTTCATTAATAACTTAATTTATTATAAGGAAAAACAATGAAAAATGAACAAGATAAGTATTCATTGAGTTCAAGTAGGGGAATAGAAACTTCTATGTTTGTATTATATGTTGCTTTGCTTGGCTTATATATAATTTGAATAGTAACCCATTTTGACCTACCTTTGTTTGTAAAGAATTATTGGACTCTTTGAACATTCTGAATAAATCATTACTGTTTCTCAGTTGTTTAAGAAACTCTCCTTTTTTAAATAAAAACAGATGACAAGTGATATACCATATCAGTTGATACTTTGAGAGATGTAGTTGTAAGAGTTATTTTTTTGGGACAGCTATCTCGGAATCATTTTTTTGTTTCTTTTTTCTAGCATCAGCCCAAGGATTTGTTTCTTTTATTCTTTTAAGAGCAGGGGCCATCCATTCCATTTCTTCTGGGATAGACCCTATGTTGTTGTTTTTGATGAATGTAGTAGCTTCTTCTAAGTCATTAAAGGTTCTCATCTCATTGGCAAAAAGTATTTTTATCTTGGCTGGAAAGGCCAGCTGTGATTTAATGTTGTTTTGTTTTAACAGTTTTATTATTGGCCAGACTTTTTTCCTTTGTTCTAGTATTCTGGAAGAATAATCATTGTTGAACATTATCAGGCTTTGATTGTATTTTAAGGGAGATTTTCTCCAAGCAGATTTTAATATTAGTTCCTTGTCCAGAAATGAAAGAAATTTTATAACTATTGATCTGGGTGTAATATTTGTTGAGTTAGAAGTAGGTTTCCTCAGTGCTCTATGTGCCCTTTCAATTCCAAATGAAAGTCCATTTTCAAGTCTAAAAATAAAGGAATCCAGGTTGTTAAGAATGAAATAATGTCTTCTCCTTCAGTGTTTTCAGGCAGACCAAAGATCCTTACATTGTTTCTCATTTCCCTGTTTTCTAAGTCATCTATTTTGTTAAGCAGCCATGTATTCTGTTTAAGCAGAAATTCCTTTTGGAATTCTTCCTCTTTGTGTCTCCCTTCAATGTCATTTAGAGAATTCTCTATATTTGTTATTTTTGTATAGTGTTGCTGTAATCGTTCCTTAAGAGTATCAGTCTGTTTTTGAGAATTTAATTTGAGGTTTTCTAAGTCATTTTTAAAGCCACCCATCTTCAAAGATAGTTCCTGTAAGGTAGAAGTCATCAATTGCAGTTCTTTTTTCAAAGCAGCGTCTGGATGAGAATTCCTTGGGTTGTTCATATTCAGTGACTCAATATATCTCCAAGTTAGTTGACAGGAAAATTTTTGTATATCTCCACCAAAATTTATATTTATGTAGTTTAGTAGTTTATCTGTAGATTTCTGACATTTTAAACTTGAAAATAACAAATTTTTCCTGTATTACTATGCTAGTTATGGAGCTCTCAAAATTCACTGCCCTCAGTTGGCCATCTAGGCTCCACACCTTCTATTTTGATTATTTTATAGTAGTTAAGTACACAATTCCCAAAGAGATAGTGTTGTTTTTTCCATTCTCTTTATTGAAAATTTCCAAACAAGAAAGAAAAAAAGCAAACATGCAAAATATTTGCTTATACACAAGAAGCAGAACAAGAATTTTACAACACATTCCTGAAAAGAAAAGATTGTGCAACAGAAATCACACATGACTAAAACCCTCTGTAATAGTCTTCACCATGATAAAATCAAATAATAAAACAGTCTACAAATATTCATATAATACTCGCCAATCCCCATTGACCTACTGCAAGACAATAAAAATCTCTAATCTTGCTTCAGATGTTAACAGTTTTTATCTTAGATTCCCTAGTTTCCTACATACATATAATTCTACTGAACACTTGAATATTATTGGAGGCTATCACTAGTTGTTTCCACTCTATATCTCTATTCCAAACCATGGCAATAAGACACTACATCCAAGCCACAAAAGAAGGATCATAGACTTGTCTAACATTGTCCAGCCTTTATCACCCCCCCCATGCCAAACAGACAAAATTCCCTGGTCTGTGGAAGAGGTCTATGAAAAGTATTATCATGTATAACATACTCCCAACATCTCTTGACAGCACTACAAGCCCAAAATAAATAAACATTTCCCACTTTGGGAAAGCCACATCTCCAATAAACAACTTTGCCTACACTATGAAACTGTCATAACTGCTCCAGAATTCTGTACCATCTATGCAACATCCTTAGATGTTGGTCCCAACATACAGGCAGAATTTGGAGCCTCATGCTTATTTTAATGGCTGTACTCCAGGCTGTAAGATTATACTCAACAGGGTTTTAAGGTTGAAAGTAATTTTGTTACAAATATATAACATAAATAAGGTATAAAATAAAGCTTGCTTAAATGCAGAAACAGAGTTTAGTAATATGTAATCAGCATCCATACTAAATGACTGTGGCTTGGAAAATAAGGAATCTGCTGAATGGACATTTTTTTCCTTAAAAACAGGATGTATGCAAGAGCAAAAATGCTAAATCTGCTCTTAAAGAACACTGTGATAATGTGTTTCCTTTCTGCATATGAAAAATGGACAAAATATATTTCCTTAAAAATATATGTTTTTCTGCCTATAAAAAATGGACAACAGGACATGTTTATGACACTGTTACAATGTGTTTCCTTAAAGAAACATGTTTTTCTGCATTTGGCACAAGAACAGATGTTCTTATACAAAGATACAAATAGAATGTTCACACTTTCAGAAAAGCTGAAAAATAATATCATTAAGTCAGCAGTTTGCGTCAGCATCTGCAACAATCAGTATTGTTTCTACAGGATGAGCAATTCTCCAAAATAGAATACCAAGAGGAAATGTATATGTATGCGCATGACTAAAATTGTATATAAAGATCTGTATTAATCTGGTTATGTTAGGGGTACTGGTAGGGACACATTTGTTCCAAGGTAAATGTTATATCTTTGACATCATCTGTACTATATGAGAAGTAAAGTGGATCAGTACTTTAAGCTGCAACATTGGTCCATCTGGTTTATTATAAAAAGTTATATGTTACTGCTCTAAGTTGATGCTGCAAAGTATATTCTCTCATCAGTGTATATTCTGCAAGTTTCTGTATGCAACAGACTGTGAATACAAATATAACCAGACTTTGATTTCAGCAGAATCTAGCCAGCAAGACTGCGTGTCTTAAGAAGATTTAAAATCCATCACAGTAACCAGCACCATATAATTTTTCAAAGGCAAGCTAGCCTGCATTTGAACCTAAAATCTGCATTTAAGCACAGGGGGAGTGATGGAAAGCCCTGCAGAGGGTCACTTCAGTCAAATTGCAGTAACTAACATTTGTACGCATGTGTAAATCATAAATAGATAGCAGCATGTCCTTATAAGCACTAATTTTATGAATTTGTATATTATTATTGCATATATATATATTTTTTTACTGAAGGGTTACATTTATCTCTATATATTTTAGGAAAGTATATTATATATATTTAGTATGGAATGAATAGAGTTGTATATAATAGGATATATGTTTTATGATATATACCTTTATTTTCCAAGTGATGCAAACATGTGATGATGTTGTAATGTTGTTGATTGGTTGTTTTTTATTGGTGAGTGTATTTAAAGTAAAGCTTTTCTGAATGCAATTGTTTTGAAGTCTGATGAAGCGTTGAGAGAACGTGAAAGCGCTTACTTGTACTGCAGTAATAAAAGAGTTTTTTATCAGCCGTGGTGAGCCCTGTCTGCTTTTGACTTTGTACGTATGTGTAAATCCTAAACAGAAGTATTCCAGTTTATGCAGCTTGCAGTGGTAAAGTTTTTTAGATATCTACATCTGGAGTGAGACTGAAGTTCAAGTCTCAGTGCCATAAATTCTTCAAGAAAAGATGGATATCTACTTTGTACAGCAGTCCGCTGCCTGTTGTACTTCACCAGCTTCTCAAGTGACTCTGAAAAATTTCCAACCATCAGCAACAACAGCCTTGCTAACTGGTAAGACTTTTTTCTGTGTCACATTTTTAGTATGGATGCTATTAGACAGTTTGCATATTATTAGATATTTTGGATGTTATTAGACAGTATGGATATTATTAGACATAATTCGTGTAAGAGTAAACCAAGCTTTAGTAAATTGCAATGTTGGTATACACAGCACATTAGTAAATATAACACCTTATCAGGACAAGTTGATAGTAAGGCATTATGCAAATGTATTACAATATTTGACTGGTATCTCAAATAAAACCATGTGGGGTATGACAAATGTTTACTGTGTGATTCAACAAAAAATGCATTTTGTGTATTATGCCATAAAAAAGTATTGCATCATATTGCTAACAAAATAAACTATGAAGGCAGATCTGTTCATGATAAAGAATTAACTAAGGGTAAAGTATTTCTATTATATTGAGATGTTGAACGGTTATGTCCTGTCATCACATGTGAGTCAAATCAGTTACTGATAGAACCTCTAGTACATTTTGTTACAAAAGAATGTAATAAACTTTTAAAGACAGACACAATGAGTTCAGGAAGTTTAAACAAGTTATACATACATCTTTTCAAAAGTGCATAGGAGGTTTAGATTCAGCAGAACAGGTTCTTAAGACATATCAGGCAGACCATGCAACATTACAGGAAACTCTTCAACAGCAGTTGCAGGATAAAGGAAATAAATTAGATGAACTGACAGAGACTGGGAACTTCCTGCATACACATCTAATCTGTGCAAAAAATATTATATTTTATAATATGTTTGTGTTTTGAAAATGGTTAAGCATACATGCTAAGCTCTGATGTATGGACAAATCATTCTTAAATGTTTACTTTCATTCATTTAAAGCAAGACATTTATCAGTAGTGCAGTAAAAGAGACCATATAACTGCTATTCTAATAGCATAGTCAAAAGGTACACAACAGTTTTAGTGCATAAAAATTAAATAAAATAGTTACACGAAACAGATCTAGTGCATAACATTAAATTAAAATAGTTAATAAGAGTAAAGATTTAAAGTCACAAGACTGGCATGCTTAAATAAAGATTTAAAGTCACAAGACTGACATGCATGTTTTTTCTTTTCATCTAAAATACATCTGTTACAATGCACAAGAATAACAGGCAGACAACAGCAAATATAAATAATGTAAATATAAACACGTTAGTTAAAGTAATATCTATTTGTTTTTTACAATTTTTATAGCAACACCACACCAAACAGTTAAAGTTATGAATTTTAAAAGGAAATAAAATCACAAATGGTATTAGTCAAACAGTTTTTGTAAAATTAATGGTAAGGCAATTAAATAAATAAATAAATAATACTGAAATCCATGTAAGCTAATTGTAAAATAATATCTATTTATGTAGTATAAATGCATAGTTATGCAAATCACAAATACTTATTATATTTATAAATGTTTTAAAACTACATTCTAATTTTAAACTGTAAGTGTATTAACAGATAATTTAAAGGACAATGCTAAAAGAATTAACTATAGTTTATAGAGTATAAAATGTGAGCTCAGACCTTCCTAGACTAAATAGTTGCAGGAAATGTTGGAAAGATAAAATAAACAACAAGACTGATTGCCAGACAAGTAGATTGAGTTTTTCTAAAGCATCATTGTTATTAAAACATAATTGTTAAAATGTTTACATGCAACACTATTTGGTAATTGTAATAAAATGTCAAAATTGTGCATAGATGTCACTGATAATCTGTTTGCAAGTAAATATTAAAAAAAAAAACTCAGTTGCATCAAGTACAGCCAGCAGATAGGCTATCGTATACAAACAGTTCAAATCAATTGTGCAGGAGGGTATAAATACCTACTAGTGGTAATAAACAGCAAGTAAATGTCCATAGTTTATTAGTAACCTAATAAAGCAAATGTATAACCAAAGTGTTGGGCTGACATACATTCTATTCTCACAGCATAAAGTAAATAAACAATAGTGCAATACTACAGGGGGAGGGGCACTTTCTCAGTTTTACACTGACTGTATAAGCAGTACTGCACAAGGGTCTGAAATAGAGCTACAGGAAAAAATAATATTTCATTCCTTCTTGACAATACTCTTTTAGGGGGAGGGAAAACAGGTATTAGTGTATTAGAAATACTGGTAAACTGGATTAAACCTGACAGGATAAGATATTTTACAAGTTGTTAATAGCTATCATAATGGTTATTATTGTATTGTTTAGTATTAAATTGTATTTACAACCTGTTAAACTGTAAAGCTATACAAGAGATGGTTTAAAAAACAAGAGAAGGCTTAAAATTGCTTTATTACAGCTATACATGAGAAAGTAAAGATATGTAAAAAACTGAACAAGACTGGTCACTATTCACTATTTTAATATGTTTTTGGCAAAACAATGTTGGTATAAAAAGCATGAATGTTTCTAATTGCTGAGTATGTAGTTTAAAATAACAGGACATATGCCTTTGGTGCCAATTCCACTAAATATTTCTAAAGAGACATAAACATTTTCCAAGATTTTGCTTAATTTTAATGTTATTAAATTTGTAAGATTAGACTAAATGTACTTTATAGTCTTTGTATGTACAAACGCAGAAGAATTCAGTGCAAATGAAATTGTCTAGCAATAAATATGTAGAGAAAAAAATGGATCCATTGTACCTACTAGATTGAAATGTATGAATAGCAAACAGTCTGTGTAAATACATACTGCACCGGATACATTGTAATATGTTCAAAAGTAATTTGTCAAGTTGTAATATCACTGGTTTTACCCCAGTTAGAGTAAAATTATATTAAAATATTGTACTTATACAGCTAATGGACTAATATGTACATAGCATTCTTTAGTGTATAAATCATGTTAATCAAGTTAAAAAATAAAATTAAAGCAGACACAGCCCATAATTAATTAAATATTGAATGGTCTGTAAAAAAATTGTTAGATATATTCACTTTTGGTAGTAATACTTGATATCATTGTAAAATTGCATTTTGATTTGTTGTATTAAAAGAAGACTAAACGTTTTGTTTCTTAATGTATTTTCTATATAATGTGATCAAAAATACATATCAGTATAAAGTGTTTTGAGTACATTAAAATAAAAAGATGGAATTGTAAGATTATGCTCAACATGGTTTTAAGGTTGAAAGTAATTTTGTTACAAATATGTAACATAAATAAGGTATAAAATAAAGCTTGCTTAAATGCAGAATCAGAATTTAGTAATATGTGATCAGCATCCATACTACATGACTGTGGCTTGGAAAATAAGGAATCTGCTAAATGGACATTTTTTCCTTAAAAACAGGATGTATGCAAGAGCAAAAATGCAAAATCTGCTCTTAAAGAACACTGTGACAATGTGTTTCCTTTCTGCATATAAAAAAATGGACACAATGGGCCGGATTCACGAAGGCTTGCACGGAGTCTAAGAGTAGAGTAAGACTCCATGCAGCCAACATGTCTGCCGAGCGATCCAGGAACAGCCGGCAGGGGCGTGCAAGAGAGCTCCTAAAACGCCTCTTACATGGACAGGGCTAGGATACGCAAATTACCTCATTTGCTGCAGAAAGTTATGCAAATGAGGTAAATTTGTGATCCAGGAAACCCTAATCTGTCCGAGTAAGAGTAGTGTTATTTGCAGAAATGTACTTGGTTGTCAACTGAGTACCGTTCTGTAAATAGCAAAACGGAGCCGTGATAGCTCCAAATAAAGGATGCATCCAGTTGAGGAAGCATGCCAATGGCCAAATATATGGCCATTGGCAATTCTACCCGTGGCAAAAAAAAAAAATTAATAATTATTTTTTTACCTCGATCTCCAAAGTTTAAGCATAGTGCAGCGTTGCACAAAAATGCTGCACTGTAACCCTCCCCCCAAAAAAAAGCCCAAAATAGGCATTTTATTATAAATATACATCTGCCATGCAAGTGAATGGCAGGCTGAAGACAACATGGCTACTGAGTAGAGGTTGCTAAGGGAGAAGCTCAGTCTAAGAGATGTAACCAAGCATTAGTAGGCAATCCTATGCAAATGAGGGTAAGGATAGTGAATCCGAATTTCACATGGCATATGAACAAAGTCCGTGGAGTGTAAGACTAGGATAAGGGGAGTATCAGAGTAGAAGATAGGTGACATCATGAAGGGGGTATGTATGAAAGAATTTAAGCTCATTGGAGCAGAGTGGCATGTGTTTGCTGTCAGTTACCCATCACTGGAAGAGGCGTGTCAACAGGTATCCTAGCTAAAGGCAAGAAATTGAAGGTGTATGCCGTGGACAACACCAACGTTTCTTGTAGAAGTGCCTGCAACGTGTATGTGTGTGTGTGTGCGCACCTGTAAAACCAAGTAAGCCTATGTGTGTGTGCGCCTGTGTGCGCCTGTGTGCGCATGTTTAAGCTGGAGTAAGCAAGTGTAAGGTTGTTGAAAACTGTGTACGTGCGTTTGCACCTGTTTGCGTGCATTTAAGCTGGAGTCAGCAAGTGTTAGGCCGTGTAAGCATGTGTGCGCACGTGTGAGCTGGTGTGCGCATGTTTGCACATGTTTGCGCATGTTTGCGCTTGTTTGAGCGGCACTGCCCCCTATGGAAACAGAAAGGGAAAAGGAAGCACAACAAATAGTAGGAAGTTAACCAAGGAGAAGTAGCAGAGCTAGCAGGTGAAACAAATCAGAATCAGCCAATTACACAGGCAGTACACTAGCCCAGCCCAGCACTTAAAACTCTGCAAACAACTTTTCACTATGTTTTTCTCAGAGACACTGCAACACCGCAGTAAGCTAATAGAAGTGAAAACTGAAAAAGCTTTACGGAGACAAAGAAATGTTAGGGACTGCCATTGCTGTTATAAGGCGACATATGCAACATGCTGAGGGTGGTGACAATGTGAATGCTGCTGAGCAACCCACAGTGAGGAGACGGAGAAGAGTGTACAGGCCTAGGGTAACCTACCAGGGACTACATGAGCTGGAGATAGTGGAGCACTATAGAGTGGACAGAGACCTCATGCAGCAAATTGTTGAGCAGTGCAGGCCACTCCTCACACACAGAACCAACAGAGGGGAACCCATTCCAGTGGAAACCAAGGTATGTGTTGGCCTAAGAACACTAGCAACAGGTACCTTCCAGAGACCAACTGGTGATATGATGGGGATTTCACAGGCATCAGCATCCAGGGTACTGCACCAGGTCCTGAATACCATGTCAGCACATGTCGGTGATCATGTGTATTTCCCCAATTCCTGTGAGGTATTGGCCAGCAATATGCGTCTTTTCCAGCAAATAGCAGAATACCCTGAGGTAGTGGGTGCAACAGACTGCACGCACATATGCATCAAAGCACCAGCTGGTGAGTGGGGTAGGATCTACTTTAACCGCAAGGGTTTCCCCTCCATCAACTGCCAGGTCGTGTGTGATGCCCAGGGCATAATAATGAATGTGTGTGCTGGCTGCCCTGGAAGCTACCATGATTCCCATATCTGACATCTGACACAGCTGTACCAGACATTTGCCAATAGGGACATCCCCTCATGGTCACCTAGTGGGGGATACTGGATATGCACTGGAGCCGTGGCTGATGACACCCATCAGAAATGCACACACACCTGAACAGGAACGCCATAATGAGGCACACGCACAAACATGAAATGTAATCAAGCGTGTGTTTGGGCTGCTCAAGTCATGGTTCCAGTGCCTGGACACATCTGGTGGAGCCTTGCAGTACTCACCAACTACATGTACCCAAATAGTCATGGTATGTGCTATGCTAGATAATATGATCCTGCAAAAACAGCTGCAGCAGGAGCAGCATAGGGCCGGGCCAAACAGCCCCCCACCATTGCCAAGGCCATCACAGGCAGAGCGTGACTCAAAGGAGGAACAACCTGAGCCTGCCCCAGTAGGCAGAAGGAGGCATGCCCAGTATGCTTTGGCCTTGGCAAAGAGGCAACGCATAGCATATACACTGGCTCAGTAGGAACCCTGGAAATGATACCTCTCTCTGACTCGCACATATAGTAAAAGGGATGCCCAACTTGACATTACCTGTTGTCAAACATGTATAGGGAGTGTAATATGTGCATACAACATAGGCAGCCCTGCGGCACCACCTGAGACATGATTGCAATGTTTTAAGCAATAAAAAGCAGTGCTAAACAGCTTTAACCACTATTTAGTATATGTAAACAAAATTGCACACACTAAGTAGCACAACTTTGGGCAATGTTGAGCAATATTGGGCAGCGTTCATCAATGTTGGTTAACGTTGAGCAATGTTGTGCAGGTTTGGTCAAAGTTGGACATAGTTGAGCAAAAGCAGGTAAACATGGTCATATTTGCTTTACTGTTCCTTAAGCAGTCTGGTCTGCCCAGTATGAAAATATGAAGCAGTGACAGTCCTCAAACCCAGGATACTGTGCACTATAGTCACAGTACTCAACCACTAAACCATGACAGTATTTCGCTGGTCAGCCTGTATGAAGAAATGTTGATAAGTATATGCAAAGTGTCTCCTGGAAACCCCGCAGGCACAGCATAATCCCTGTAGAGTTATGACACAAAGGTGAGCCCTGCAGTAAAAATACAACTCGATTTACAACACACATATAGTATAAATGTTAATACTGGGCGTGTTCACACACGTCAACAAATGTAGTGGACTTCACATGGCAACATACTGAAAGTTCACACTGGGCATGCTCACACACTTGAATAAATGAGGCAAATGTCAGCCAACAACATACTGAAAGTCCAAACTGGGCATGGTCACACACTTAGGCCATGTCCGAGTACAGCAGTGGGCCACACATATCAGGCAGTTGCATGTGTTAACCCAGGAACCTCTCACAATTCACCAATCCTGACTTGTGCACACAGTGATATGACAACAGACACATATATAATATATTGGAACCCTGTCAAAATCAAATATGTACTACAGATACTTAGGTTGGTCATAGAAAGTTGAAAAGCAAAGAAAGAAAAAAAATGAAATCAGTATCATCAATAAACAATGTGCACTCCAAACACTATCCAATCCGGGTCATGAAAAGATTATCTGCGAAGGAGTTCATACAGAACCATGACACCTCCTTCAGCTATGTCATAAATAGCAATGTGCACTCATATATGCCCTGAGTCAGGGCCAACTGTAAATGACTGACAATGCCAACATCCTGTCAGACAGGCCCATACATACATATCCACCTCTCACTGACAAAAGGCCCACTCATCATACCAGGAGATATCACATGTAGAATGGGTAAACAGCTCCTTCCAAAGCTGAAAACATTGCATCAGTTGGATTACATTGTGCCCCTATATGTGTCATAAGTGAACTGCAGAACAAACAGACCCTGCACCTGAACAGTCTGTTGAGCCTCACCCTCTCTACAGGATATGAAACTGTTGAATGGGTTACAGCAACATATGGCACACTACACAAGTGTTGGTGCACAACAGACCATGGGAACTATAGTTTTATAAGCTGATGAAGTCTGATCTGCAAGGCCATGGAGTCCATCATGATTGAAGTCAGAAACATAGCTATTGGAAGCCTATAAACACACAACCCTACCAACTTTGGACTGTTCATGGGCAGATCATGTTACCCAAACCTGCTAGACTGTTTGCAAGGCAGCCACCCAGCATATAAATCAATGAAATGAGCTACACACGTCCCACATACACTTTGAATAGGCCTTTTCCAACATCCCAGACACATGTCGTATCCACAAAATAAACAACCTGTGCATAAATATGTATTGTCATCGGATGGATTTGCAATTGTGCCACAGATAGATCACACAAGGTAGGAATTGTGGAGTCCTGTTCAAGCTGGTGACACCTGCTGTCCCCCATGTCTTAGTCCTGGGATTGCATAAAACAAAGTCCACACACAGTACCATGTCTAGTCTGATGATGTCAGCATCCCACAAATATAGCAGTGGAAATAAAAGCTCCCAGTAAAGCATGTAGCAAGTTGTGTTAATGCGTAACTCTCCAGTAGCATAACATAATTAAGTAGGGGTTTGAATCCTGCAATTGCTGAGTGTGTGTGTGTGTGTGTGTGTGTGGGGGGGTATGTGTCTGTGTGATTTCCTTTGAGAGTATTGCCCTTTTTGGAGACTAGGCAAACACCTTAGAAGTGTTATATTCCTGTTTGGCAAGTCTAATGATCTCAGCATCCTACAAATATAGCAGTGGAAACAAAACCTCCCGGTAAAGCATATAGTGCGTCGTGTTAATGTGTATCTTTCTAGTATCATAACATAGTTAAGTAGGGGTTTGAATCCTGCAATTGCTGGGTGTGTGTATGTTTCTGTGTTGTTTCCTTTGAGAGTATTGCCCTTTTTGGAGACTAGGAAAACACCTTAAAATTGTTACATTCCTGTTTGGCAAGTCTGTTGATGTCAGCATCCTACAAATATAGCAGTGGAAATGAAAACCCCCAATCAACCATATAGCGCGTCATGTTAATGCATCTCTCTCTAGTATCATAACATAGTTAAGTAGGAGTTTGAATCCTGCAATTGCTGTGTGTGTGTATGTTTCTGTGTGATTTTCTTTGAGCGTATTGCCATTTTTTGAGACTAGGAAAACACCTTAAAAGTGTTACATTCCTGTTTGGCAAGTCTGATGATGTTAGCATCCTATAAATATAGCAGTGGAAATACAAACTCCCAGTAAAGCATATAGCGCGTCGTGTTAATGCGTATCTTTCTAGTATCATAACATTGTTAGGTAGGGGGTTGAATTCTGCAATTGCTGAGTGTGTGTGTGGGGGTTGTGTGTATGTTTCTGTGTGATTTCATTTGAGAGTATTGCCCTTTTTGGAGACTAGGAAAACACCTTAAAAGTGTCATATTCCTGTTTGGCAAGTCTGATGATGTTGGCATCCTACAAATATAGCAGTGGAAATAAAAACTCCCAGTAAAGCATTTAGCGTGTCATGTTAATGCGTATCCCTCTAGTATCATAACATAGCTAGGTAGGGGTTTGAATCCAGCAATTGCTGAGTGTGTTTGATACTGTTGGTTAATGTGTTGTGTGTTTAGCTTTTACTACTGTATGACATATCAGTATAACAACAGTATGTGCATTGCACACTTCAGGTATCTGTGTGGCAAATACATATATGTACATGTGACCTCAATTAGTTCATAGGTGTGAAGCCTGCTTTCTACATGAATACATCTGTTACCTATGACAGATTGTGATTCTGCTTCTCAGACCTTCGGTCACATATGTATGTTTGTGACAAGGCCAGCCACTGTAGTGATCTGTGGCCTAGGTCATCTATGTCACACACACCCATGACAGATTCTGTACAATAGTGGGAGTGAGGGTTCATGCCTTGGGTATATTTCAGACATGTTCAAACACATCAAAGTCTGTCAATAATGGACATTCATTATAGGTGTACAACAACTTTGTGGATATGCATACAGACCCCTTATTGGTTACGTGATACAGCGGGGGACTTCAGAATACCTATGGAAATGTGAATACCAAAGGACAGATGACATAACACTTGGTCATATGTACACATCGGTACCCATTCTACATGTTTGGGGCTACTACCTATGTGGTACTGTCGGGATACAATGTTTAATAAATGTGGATGACTATGCTATATTTGTCTTACAGCTTTACAGCATGGGTTGGACAACAGGTATCTGTCTGTATGATACCCTTGTGGAGGATAAGTGTCTCATCCGGAGAATGCATTGTAGGCCACTGTATGCATTTCCAGATGTGGACAGACATATCCCTAGTGTGTTTGCTTGTACCTAAGAGGGCACTAATCCAGACTGGGTACTATCATCAGAGGCAGAGGGATGTTGACTGGACCCATGTCCCTGCTGGGACTGGCCAGAGCCACGTGCACGTGGTCTTCTATGACAGTCTACTGACAGCCCTGCTCCAACATTGCTGGGGCTGGTACTGCCACTACGGGAGCAGCTGTGACTTGTGTGTCGTCCGTGACGACTGCCAGCCGATGATGTTGCTGGCATATGTAAACGTCGATGTCTCGGCTGTCCTGCACTGTCCTGGCACATGGACATTACATTGCGGAGGACATCTAATGTCTCCCCCCAATGTCTATCAATGACCCTGGTGTAGTGACGCACTGCACCCGCAAGGTCACGGATACTGTCATTGATAGCGGTGTTATGGGCCCTCTGTGCCCTCAGTACCTGTCTGGTGTACCGTTCCATACGTGCCTGTGCCTGCATTACAGCCTGGAACATACCTGAGGTTGTAAGACCTGTGGGGGCACGTCTCCCAGGGGCATTATGACCAGCAGTGCTCCCACGAGAACTCCTGGACATCCGCCTATGTGGTACCATTCCAGGAATCTGGGTATGGCTGCTGTGAGGGTTTGCATGTGCCATAGATACCACACTATCCTGGTCAATGCCTACTGTATGCTGTCCCTCAGCTAAGGCCATTGTTGATGAGGGATGTATTGGCAGTATGAATGTGCGCATAGATGGTGTGGAAAGCTGTGTACTGTCGATTGGCAGAACAACGACAGACCCTGTCAAACCTGCCTGTGCCACAACACGTTTCATCATCTCCACTATTTGTGGCAGTGTCTTCAGGTTCCCTGCTGCACTCAACCAACACAACCTCAGCACCTGTGAGAGGGAGACTGGAAATACACTTTGCAATCTGTACATGATGTTAGCACACATGCACACATGCACACGTGCAAACATGCACACATGCACCCATGCACACATGCACACATGCACACATGCACGCATGAACACATGCACACATGCACGCATGAACACATGCACACATGAACACAAATATACTACGCACTAAAGTAAACACACACACACACACACACACACACACACACACACACACACACACACACACACACACACACACACACGCACACACCAACAGCAATCCAGAACATACCCATTAGTGGTTGATGGTGCAGTACAGTATCACAAGCCAAAGAGCCCTATCACATGTGTCAGCATGCAAGATGTGTGTTGCTCAACAGAATACAGTGCGAGTGTAGAGAGTCCTTGTTAATAACGGTATACATGTGTTTGATGCATGTGTGTTGTTCAATGATTGGCCTCACCCTGGAACACAATGTGTACATGGACAAAACATTGCTGTGCAAGTATTAAATTCTTTTCAATGTCCTGTGCACCATCACTCACAGGAATACATATCATGGCTGGATGCACACAACTGTCAGGTGTATAGCAATGAATGCTATGTGTTGTACTGTAGTTACTGTAACTGGATGTAGTGTAGTACCATAAGCCATCATCAGGCAGCATCATGTGGTCACTCAAGGCCACTAATGTGTGCCACACTGGCAACTATCTTACTGTACCTGAACTGCAGCACTGTGGCTACATTAACCATTTTATAGGCAGTTGTTACATGGGTATGTAAGGTGTTCAATAGGGAGCATTGCCTAACATGAATGTCTTGTTTGTTGAAGAGTTTTGCAACGCCCCATGATAGGCCTCTACCCCTCAGGTATAGTATGTGTGCTGTGTGGATGACATTTGGGATACTGGAGTCTGACCTTACAGCAGGTGTCTACATATGCTATGTGTATTATATTGACACATACTGCTTATGACAAGGTAGTGTATGTTGTGTGCATGTGTATTGACTCTGTCTATACAATGTCCACTACAGTGTACCACAATTGTTTGGGATGCTCTGTGTATAGCATGTGTTTGAGGCAGCCACTCATGCTACTGGGATGTGCATAGTCCCACAGAAAACATGCAGAGCATGCATTATGTGTAGGTGTTGTACATGTGTATATGGCCTAAAACCCACCTATGACATGCACATGTTATTCACCATATGACATGTAGAACACTCACCAGCATGGATCTGCTGTCTTGCTGTCACACCAGAGGGACCTACAAGTGTCGACAACTGTGGCATTGCTGCTGTGACTTTGCAATTTTACAGTAGTACAATGGTTGACAGTCACAAGCATACAGATTATGTTCAAAATTATTGTATTGCACAACACCAGGCTCCACATCTTCCAAATACACAGTACACATCTGACATATGCATGTTCTAACAATCGAGCTAACAGTAGTCTACAGATATGACATGTTACCTGCACGCTCCAAGTCAACTTACTGGGTGACTCCGGCCTCCATGATGACACATGTTTGTTGTAGTGGTTGGCCAGGAGCCACCACACTGAGGAGCAGCTCTTCCACTCTGTTGAGGGGTGGATGTGATGCAGCGCCACCACCTGTGGCAAGCTGTTGTCTGCGGACATCAGAGGCATGCTGCCGGACATGTCTGATTAAATCACTGCAGTGATGGCATACCTGCTCATAAGTCTGGTTATGCATGCCTACGTCATTAACCCGACAGACAACATCCTGCCACAGTGCAGTGTGCTCATGCTGGTCCTGGCTGGTTCTGGGGAACAGCAGGGTTTGATGTTGTAATAGTGTGGATATGATTAATTCCTCCTCTTATGGGGAATAGACAGGGTTACGATGATGAGACATGTCCCTGGAAGAAAATAAAACAATTATTGTGAGCAAGTCTTGTCACACACTTAACATTCTAAAGTACAGATATCAATGAAATGCCATATATAGCAACCTATTGGCTGTCAGTAGACATATACTTTTAATACCACACATCAGTGCTCAGCCCACAACTGCCTGACAGTGCCTGGCACGTTCTATATATTAAGCCATGTTCTGCACAGCAACAAAGTGAAACCAGTATGTAAGACTATACAACAGCACATGGCACACAGTATGTGACACAATGCACCACCTACCCACAGGAGGTATATATGAAGCTAATGCATACAGAAATTTGTCATCCATTTAAATTATTGTAAAGTACAGTTACAGTACTACCAGTACACCACACTACTTGTTGACAGCAAACCCCTAAGAAACATATGTGCACATTCATCAATATAGGTAGCATACTGCTGTACTACACTGTACATGTTGCTAGATATGCACTTATATCCTGTAACAAACATACGACCCAGGCCATGTTACAGGCATACCCACACACGCATCAGACATACCTACAAGACACAAAGGTATGGCAACCCAAATGAGCTTTACCTGTGCACCATACAGTACTGTGTGTCAGAACTTACAAAACCTTATGCCTGAGGTATGTAATGTGTGGGGACAACAGGTAACAAACAAAACAGTGTTTCAAAGCAATGTGGATATACACCATACTGTGCTGTTTAGGCCTACAACTTCAGGTAGTACTACAGTTCATACGGGATTTGTATTCACTAGTGTTAACTATCAATGAGCATGCATGTACTGCTTTAGTCTACAATGGCACACTCCAGTCAACACCATGTGACTATGTCACACCATATACCATACTGCTTTTGCTGCCTAGCAATCACATACATATCTTTTGCGGGGATCAGAGCTAGAACACTACACACCTTGATATAAACATTTACCCACTAGGCTATCACACATATACACAACGTTGACACATTCACCTTCACATTCACCATCACACTCAGTCAACCTCACATAGCAATTAATGCAACATGTACATGCATGTGTGTATCAGGTCATAGGTAGCTCATAGGCTATTAGGTGTAGGGAATATAGAAGCCTAGCCATATGGTACCCTGCCCTTCAACACCCTTGTAATTTAACTTCATGTGCCCCTGCCTTGCTGAGCCACAGAGGTGACTCCCAGGTTGTATTTCCTATGTCACATCCATTCATCATGATTATTCATGACGACTGCTAATGAGGATCTTTCTTTGCTATTGATAGTTAGTTAGTTCCAGGGTATGGTATATGTCTGAGATGAGAATGTACCACTCCAGCATGTTTTGCCTTTTGACGTTACAATGTTTAGATCAGTACAGTGTGTAGCTTGTAGGGATTTTGATCTGTTGACATGGAGCATGTCCGAAACCTGTGTGTTTGGCATAGCTTTGTATGTTAGGCAGTGGTTGGCTCTGGGTGTGCGGTATGCGACACAGTGTAGCTGTGGTTTTGGATGACAGTCTGCATAGGGCATCTGTTTGGGTCTGGTAATACTCTTTGTGGTGTTTGTGCCTGGCATCTACACTTGCTGTAGATGTCTTCTGAGGTACATACCAAAAGGCCCATTGTACTCTATGATGGGTTTTATGACTGATGAGTAGAGTGGAACACTGACCTCTCATTCCACGTATGACACACCTTTTGTGGTGACATGTGGACCATACACAGTTTACATGACTAGTGTGGCACTGTGATTATCAAAAGGGACACTACTGTCCACCTGTGTCCCGTGGTATCTTATCACACTTTTGGTGTTGAGTAGACTACCACCTATGTGGTAGTTCATGGGTACAGAGTTTTTAACAAAAGGGATGGCAATACATTTACAACATTGAGCTTGAGCGTACATATAAACATCCATTGGTGTACATATAGATTTACATGTAGGCACATATACAGTCCACATTTCATGGTGGGAATATCAATTATGCAAGGGTTGAGAGAGATACAGTTATGTAATACTTTTGCACAGTCTTGTGCAGAATGCATTGAGGGTATGCTCAGGCCGTGTATCTTTAGCAGGACTCCCTGTCTGGAAGAGTATAAACTTAGCAAATCATACCCACAGCGTTTAAACAGCACATGTCATATACCAGCACTGTATGCTGTCTTGTTTGCCACACACTACAAGCTACATGAAAATATGCACATAACAACCTTCACCAACATATATATGTCCACCCTTCACAAACAGTTGCAGTATGTACCTTGCTCTATGCACATGTTAAGATGCTAATATATCTGACACGTAAATATCTCTACATATGTGTGTGCCATACACACACAAGGTACACACTGTTGTACATCTGCAGACCTCATGGATGACCTGTTGGGCCTTGCTACAACATGAACAGTTGTCACATGTGTGCATGGCAGTAATATTACAGGGAGTATTTATAGCTGCTAATGCTACATTACTATACTAACCTGGTACAGCAGTTGCCAATGCCAAGCTACACATTATATGACTATCATGCATGTGTTACTCTGTCACATCCATGTTTATATAGCTGTTTGCACTACTCCCCCAGGCAGCCATTATACACAGTACTGTACAGAACATAGATGACATGATTGGATGTTTGACATTAAATGCTGAGCTACATATGTCACAGTTATGTCCCACTGCACACAGCTACACACTAATTTGTCCATGGCAGTAGTCATGCATGGCATCAGTGCATACATACCTACTGCTGTCACATATGCATGTTTTAAAGTATTTACAGTACTCTTCATAAACATCTACTATTTGCTGGTAATCACATTTCTGTCACATACCTGTTTGTCACTTTCAGGCCCGTCTGTTTTTTTTTTTTTTTACAATTTTTTTTTTGGTGTTGCCTAAGTAGAGATTGCTTCTACTTAATTCCCTTTGCTTATTAATTAAGTTTTTTTTACTTAATTAATATGTTTGGGTGCTGATTCACTCGAGTATTTTTACTCAATTAAACGTTTGTGTTATTAAGTAATAACTAGTATTCATTCATCCACAAGTTATGTGAAGCTTTATCATGTGCAATGTAATGATTGCATGTGGGTATAGCAAGTACAGTCTGCTTTTATAGGTATCTGCACATGTGCATGTGATGACCTCTGCACCAATTGGTGCCCAGCATTTGGTAAATGCATACAGCCTACTGTGTGGTAATTGCAGTACACACTGTCATAGCAACCCAATGCTATAACTTGCTAAGTTTTGTGGACGTAGCCCTTTCAGATTTCCAAAGTAGGGCCCATGCTTGTTTGCTGTGTACACTGTTGTTTAAGTCAGAATGTTGGTATACTTCTTATATACGAAGCTAGAGGTGTAGACAGTGATGTACATGTTGTACGCAGACCTGACTGTTGCCACTTCCAGTACAGAGCTATCAGTGTAGAGTTTAAATCATCCCTACAAATGCTTACACAAGATATATGTGAGTATGTAGTTTATTTTCTACTTATGTAATTGACTGCCATACAAAAGTAGTTCTTGAGAAGAATTCTTTTGACACATGAACTGTTTGTGGACTGTTATACTGTGCATATTGATGTACTCACTTCTGCAGGGTTTGTGTATTTTTATTGTTGACATTAGCACAGGAGTCTTAGGTAAACTGGACAATTCCACTACTGAGTATGTCTACCTACATCCTTGGTTGACCCTAAACACACATATATTTAAAATATGGCGAGGGGATGCAGACATACAGAGAGCATTATGTCTTATTGTGTGAGTGTTATCTTACTGGACCTAATGGATTGGTGTATACCTGTTGGTTTATCAAGGCAGGTGGTCTGTCTGCATAGTTCCCAACTGTGAACCTATCCAGATGGTAGCCAGATGTTAGCCTGTTGTTCTTTGTCTGTGCAACCCACAGGTGTTTTCAGCACTGGTACAATGGCATTGTTACAGTCAGTTGCTACCAGTACATGACTAGATCCTTTGGTATTTCTGTGTTGTACTCCTACATAAGGGTATGCTTGTGGAAGTCCTCACAAAGCTATTTGCAGAGTGTGTAACAGCAGATGAGCTGATATGCCTGTGGGTTTTTGCCTCTGCCAGGCCTATGAAACACTCAAATGCATGTTTGCTTGGAGTCAGGGATAGGTAGTTAAAAGTGAGGTACACCTTCCAACTAATAGAGACTGTAAGTGTAGACTTGAGTGAAGCAGTGCATATGGATTGGTACTCCTTTTATGAAGTACAGGCGGTGTCTACTTTTATTATTGTGATTATTCATTGTGTAATACAACACCTCTCTGACTAACGTCAGTACTTTTCAGAGGGATTCAGAGGGACACAGCTAAAATATGTTTCACAATCAGGAAGTATGGCCTCTGCCCTAATCAGATATGCCAGTGTTTGTGCTGCTATGATACTGCGTGGGGGTTGTAAAGTGCCTCAATAACATTATTTGCTGCTAGAATGGCTGCTTCTCTTATCATGGTCATGTAATGCAATTCAACAACAATTGCTGGTAAAGATCCACAGAACAAGCTTTGTGTTATGGCCTTCCTATTTTTCCTTTACATTCACTTATTGTTTTGCATGATATATTTATTTCAGCACCGAGTTATTGTATATCTGCTTTGGATTAGTGGTACTTCAAGCAGTCATGTGTGTCCAAGGTCTGGGGTTCGAGACTGACAGAGGTGTTTTATTTTGCTGCTGAACAGAACAAGGGCCCCGACATACAGAATGATTAAAGCACTTTTAAGCAGTTGTAAGCGGGATTGCGCTAGTTTGTGCGACGCTTAGCGATGCTAAGCTTAGCGCACACATGCTCAAACCTGCTAACTACTGCTTAAAAGTGCTTACTCCCGCTAACCCCCACACTAATTTCTTTGAAAGAAAAGAAAATGGGGAGATAGGAAAGTGGTAAACAAGGGGGCACAAAGAGGGAAAGACAGTGGGGAAACCAGCTCGGGATGTGCAGGATAGGTGTAGGGAAGGTCCATAGCTGCCCATTTCTTTACCAACAACAGCTGTGCATATGTTACAAATTTGGAGTGAAATTTGAAACCTTCAACCCCTGAGAGAGGGGTGAGGACAACAAAGTATGTTGTACTGCCAATTCTAATTATCAGTTTACATGTCCAGCAGACATGTGTGCAAAATGGGCAGCTATGTATGGGGCGTAATTTTTTTGTGGGAACAGATTGCCCTTTTTTTTTTTTTTTCAGATGAGAGTGGAATAATGTGAGGTAGAGGAAGTAGGTATATTTGGGGAGGTAGGTTGGGGAGGTAAACAGACAAGACAACCAAGATGCATACAGGGGTGGAGTATGACACATGGGGTGGGTAAACACAATTGACGGGGACGGATGTTTGGAAATCGCAAGCCCATGAGCCCACAGATGGTAACAGTGGGACTGAGATCTCCACCCATGGGCACCTTCACAGCCCCGGGGGTGGCTGTGCTGGGGGCTGCCTAGGAGGGGCAGGCTCACCCATGAGTCACGCCACTCTCGCCCGGAGCTGGCGTAGGGGAACAGCGACTAAATGCTGGATCTCCCTACGCACCACAATCTGGACCCTTCGGAGGGTGAGAGATGGCCCTTCTCCGCCCACACTTGCAGGGGGAGGACGAGCCCCATCCCCTGCAGTGCTTCCACCCGAAGGTGGCACAGGACCAACTGAGGAGGGTAGCTCGGGCTGGGCACCAGACCTGCTGGTGCCAGGTGCAATCTCCAGCTGAGGAGGGACAGGTGGGTCCACTGGGACTGGCCTTCCCATACGTTCTGTGATTAGGTGTGTTTAATTACAACATAGACAACAGCATTCCAAATTAGTTGTAACAGCATGCAGTAATATTCCCATTAACCCAACACACCAGGATTCCAACAGTTGAACAGCAAGCATAGCACATGCATATATTGAACAACAGTGGACATTACAACAGCATGCAGGGATGATTGGTGGCAACAGGCCACCAAGATTGTGGTGTTTGAACAGGGCAGATGCATCAAAGAAAATGCAGATTTTTAAAGAACAATAGGACATATGTCCCAACAAATGTTTTGAGATTAGACATACCCACTGAGGAGTGCAATTGCATTGTTTATGCACATAGAAATAGGGTGTAAAAAGAAACCTCCATTAACATCTTATAAATACTTTTAGTCTGCACTACATTCCTATTGACTGCAGGTGTATATCCCCTACATGTGTTATTACACTAGGCAACATGCATTAGATTATGTAATGGGTTTGGCTAGTTCATTATATACCTGACCTATATCTGACATACTAACTGTCCAAGATGCAGATGTTACTGCTACATAGTTATATTTTATTTTTCTATTTATGTATCTTCATATCTGGATGTGTTCATGTGACATTTTCAGTTAAATTTCTACAGAACCCTACATTTCATGTAGCACACTCACATTTCTGGGGAACACCTTGACAAGCTACTCGTGGGCCAGATTTACCTATGCATGACGTTTACCAACTGTTGAGGACTGTATATATGCTTCACAGCTACTGGCACTTCCTTCATCCACTTTATATGGGACTGCACAACTGTGGGTTGACAGCACTTAATACAACAGTACTATTTATTTAATGCAAGGGTACAACAACATTTCAAAGTAAGTGACACAGACACACTCCAAGTATTATACCTTTATTAATTACATTAAACACTCTTTTCTAGAGGCTCTCTCCTTTATTTGTTATTACAGTGCATACGGAAGACCTATTCAAGACATATTATACCTTTATTGATAGGTTACAACACTCTTTTTCAGGCTCGCTCACTTATTTTATATGACAGTACATGCAGTGATAGTATTCCAGACTTATTTTACCTTTATTAATGGGTTACTATACTCTATTTTTGGCTCTCTGACTTATGTTATATAACAGTACATGCAGAGAAATTATTCAGGGCATTTTATAGCTGTATTATTGGGCTACAACACTTTTTTCATGCTCTCTCACATATATTATATAACAATACATGCAAAATAATTACTAACCTGCCTGGTGGCACAGTCTTAGCAGCCTATCTGCATAGGCTTGCTGATTCGCAGCATGGACACCTGCAGCTGTGAAGTAAATGAAGGGATATTGAGACATACCTATCCATTATGTAGACTATATTAGCATATCTTACATACTGCATTCCATGGCTACCTACTCAGTAGTGGAGCATCTTGCATATGACGGGCCTCCTGGATCCATTGGTTCAGTAGGTCCTGCTTCCATCTCTTCAGGTCTGCATGGTGGTGATGGACCTGCTCACCAGTCCGAGGGATGCCTGTGGCACTGGTGAGATCATGAGCCAACCGGTTCCAAGCCTTTGCCTTATACTCCGTCCCTTGGAACTGGCCCTGCAGGAGTCGAGACTCATGACGATGGACTAGGAGCCAAACCATGTATTTTGACTCCTCGATGCTCCAGCATTGCTCTCGAAAGCGAGTACCCTCTCCAGCACCAGACATTCTAACTGCAGATGGGAGCTACAATCAGTTATGGCGAGTATTCCCGCCTATGGAGCTTAAATATACCATATTTCCTGCACTTTTTTGTAATTGGCCATTTTTGAAAATTCTCGGCTGACTGCAGACCTGCTTAGCAATGGTTAATCTACCATTTATAAGTATATGTATGTTAACAGTGGATGTTTATCCTAAGCTGTCATGGCTTAGTGGTTCAGTACTTTGATTTTTGTGCACAGTGTCCCGGATTCGAAACTTGTCATTGCATTTTATTTTACTACTGTCCAGACAGGCTAGGGGGTGTGGCTGCATTTAGGCAACTTTGCTCAACATTGCTCCACGTCGCCTGACGTTGCTCCACGTTGCCCTACAGTGCACTGGTTAGCGTGGTGCGCAGCTCCATGCAAAGTTATTGCACTGGGTAAAGCGCTGCTTAGCTGTGGGCAACTACATTGCCCTGGGTAAAGTGCTGCTTAGCTGTGGGTAACTAGATTGTGCTGGGTAAAGCGTTGCTTAGCTCCGGGCATTTATATGTCAAGATCCTTCTTACATTTCTATATATACATTTTGTTCACTGATACATAGGCCATTTCAATGCTTTTTAGTAATATTTTAGTCATATATATGTCAGGAATTATTTCATATGCTAATTTAAAACATAAAATAGAGAGAGGAGTGGTAGGACCTGAACTGTGAATGCCTCCTCTTTGTGCGAAGGCTCTACTACTATGCTATTGCTATTTGGATTGATTTGCATAAACATTTGTTATTATGCTCTTCAGTGTCAACATTGCTAACTTTAGCTAAGCTATGGGCCCACCCGCGCAAACACGCTGAAATATGGGCAGCTATATCGGGAATTAGAAAAAAAATTATATTTTACATTTTATAACTTTACTGGGGGTTTACATTGTGAGGGAGTGTAGTGTTGGGTATGTTGACATTTGAGCGGACTCGCTCATGTGTGTTGACATTTCACAATTCAGACACTTGCAAGGGCATGGACCTTAGGACTGCTCGGCAGTCAGACACGCCCCCTGCCTTCCTGCACAGTCCATGTTAGACTTGAAGTGGAGTCAGTGTGCCCTCATGAATATGCATGGCATGCTGATGTCATACCATTCAACTGCAGTTTCCAAGTAAGACTTATTTAGTCTTACACGGAGGTTTTGTGAATCCGGGGGAATATATTTCCTTAAAAAAAACATGTTTTTCTGCATATAAAAAAATGGACAACATGACATGTTTATGACAATGTTGCAATGTGTTTCCTTAAAAAACATGTTTTTCTGCATTTGGCACAAGAGCAGATGTTCTTATACAAAGATAAAAATAGAATACTAAAGACAAAAAACAGAATGTTCACACTGTCAGAAAAGCTGAAAAATAATATCATTAAGTCAGCAGTTTGCGTCAGCATCTGCAACAATCAGTATTGTTTCTACAGGAGGAGCAATTCTCCAAAATAGAATACCAAGAGGAAATGTATATGTATGTGCATGACTAAAATTGTATATAAAGATCTGTATTAATCCAGTTATGTTAGGGGTACTGGTAGGGACACATTTGTCCCAAGGTAAATGTTATATCTCTCACATCATCTGTACTATATAAGAAGTAAAGTGGAACAGTACTTTAAGCTGCAACATTAGTCCATCTGGTTTATTATAAAAAAGTTATTTGTTACTGCTCTAAGTTGATGCTGCCAAGTATATTCTCTCATCAGTGTATATTCTTCAAGTTTCTGTATGCAACAGACTGTGAATGCAAATATAACCAGACTTTGATTTCAGCAGAATCTAGCCAGCAAGACTGAGTGTCTTAAGAAGACTTCAAATCCATCACAGTAAGCAGCACCATATACTTTTTCACAGGCATCTTCAGTTATAACCATTCTGTCTGCTTATTCCCATTTAATTTTTAATCTCAGCATCTATTTGCCATACTCATTGTGAATTGAGATAAAATACAATCTTCTGCAAGAAACATTACCAACATCACTTCCTTTCTCCCCTAGAGCACTAGACTTACATCTAAATATCCCCTCTCACAGACTGCTTCCATATAACTGATTTCATCCACTCCTTGACATCCTGTTTAATCTGTTCATAATTAAACCATAAACCATTGGGAAGGCTGTAACATTTTTGAAAATGTATCTGTTCATAAAATCTTAAAATAGTCTCCTATTGGGAAAAAAAGTTGTTTGACCTTGCAAATACCTTCTGTCTACCACTTTCTTCAACTTAACATTTCCCCTGCATTCCAGTGTTGTAATAATGCCAAAGTCCTGCTTTTAGTATTCCTTGCTGGGTCTCTGAGCAACCTTTGAGGGTATTGAAAAACCTGTTCGACACTTCTTGCTGAACAGCTGCTCGTGACTCATTATCAGTATCTTCAGACTGACCATTAGGATCCTCCAACCAAATGGTAGCCATGGCTGATGCAAGGGAGTAAAGGTCAAAATCTGGAATATCTCAACCACCAAACTCTATAGGCAAGTGCATTATACCTATGGAGATCTTATAACTCCTTCCCCTCTCTACAAAATTGTCCTACACCTTCTGTACATTATCGGTACATGTCTTATCCTTTCCAATCAACAGGAGCTGTTTGCACACATACAAAACTCTGGAGAGAATCATTTAAATTAAAGTTATTCTCTCCACTAGTGTATATAACTCTGTTATCCATGGAAGAAATCCATATGTATAGATGTATTAATTGCTGTTAATTAATTCCTGATCTTAATCTTTCATCAGTAGCACTAAGTACCTACCCTTGCCGTCTCCACACAACCATGACTCGTTCACCAATGTCCAAAATTACTTTATCTACTCTAACCTATATAGTTTTGTTTAATTACATTATAACTCTGAAATCTTTACAAATTGCAAAAAAAAAAAATTTGATGACTCTAGAAAGATTTAAATCCAATCTGCTTGAAACCAACATGCAATAAAAAGTAAACAGGGAAAAAAAGATTTGCCTCACAGGGGATATCTTTCCCAAACTGATTGATTCTTTGCACTAGCATGCCCATCTCTAAAACAAAGAGAGAGGGGGCAGCTTACAACCTTGTCTGGTGACTCTACAAATTTAAAACTCCTCAGAAATTTGCCGATTGATTATAATTTGGGCCTTTGTATTTCTGTATAGAACTTCTGTTTTTATCCTCACCTCCTTTAGAGCTTTAAAAAGGATGGTTCACTCCACTGAGTTGAAGGCCTTTTTAATGCCAAACAGTATTGCTCCTGCCCTGTCTTATTCTGTCCTTTGTACTTTTACCAAAATCCTCTTAAATTCTACCAGTTCCCCTCTTCAGCTCTACCCTTCACAAATACTCTTTGATTGGCTTGAACTAATCTGTGCATAAACATTTACAGTCTCCTGACTAATACTGCCACCAAAATTGTTGCATCCAACTTTATCAAAGAAATAGGATGGCAATTACCAGGAATCCTCCTGCCTTGGCACGCCTTGTGGAGTAGCACCATCAGTGTCCTTGGAAAGGAATCCAGCAATATACCCTGTGTTGCTCCCTCATTAAAAACATCCACCAGCAAATCTGCCAGAATTTCCTGAAACATTTTGTAAAACTTTGCTGGTAGCCTGTCACATTCTAGAGATTTCCCTGCCTTTAAACTTCTTATAACACTTACGATTTCCATAGTCAGAATGTTCTCAACCAGCAAGTTCCCTTTACCCAGGGTTAATTTAGGGTCCCTATCACTGGAATACCTCCCTCTGTTATCCCAACCAGGAGATCAGAGCCCTGCACTTTATGTATCTGTGAACATCACTGAAGGCTGCCCTTCTTAAGTAGAAGTTCCTAGAATAGTCCTGAAATGCACACATGATCACTCCCTCTATCTGTGCCCCGTGAAGGAGGTAAGGATTAGCTAAAATCCATTATTTGGAAGTGCATGTATGTAGCTTGACAGTCACCTGTCTTGGCTGTTTAATGGCTTCTCATTTTCTCCCCACCTTGTGTATGCCATCAACATCTCAGTGCATATCTGTGTGGGCATTCAAAGTGGGAAGAATTTTGGTATAAATGAAAGATAGTTAAGTTCTTCTTCTGACGGGTAAATATTTCTCCTGGCAAATTTATAACTTGATCTTGCTGCAAAGCACAGTAACTTCTTCTTCAAATGTTACTATGAGAGCCTGCCATCTTGTCAATTTCTCGTCTATCTCCTCTGAAATTTGCTTGAATTTTGTACCTTTGTCTGGAGTAGGCTAAGATCGTCTTACTGCGTATGCAGCCATTGTTGTAGCCCTTTCATTTCAATAGAGACTACTTGTAATATCTCCTACATTTACACCATCATTTGCCTTTTGGAGGTGGCACTAAAAAGTGTCCGATATCTCCAAAACATCTTTCTTCCCTAGTTCCATCTTCACAAATAAAGCAACTACTATTTAAAATGCCATTTGAGTCAGATTGCAAAGGAGAGACTTCAGACCATTTAAGAAGTCATGCCTCCATAGTGAGCTGCCAGACACACCTCCCTCTCCCACTCAATAAATTTGGCTTAGTAAGAAATTTCCACTGACTCAGGGTGGAGATATGTCTGTATATGTTGCATTCAGATGCATGCATAGGAGTAAGCACAGAGATTGTGATGTCTTATTACAGGCATAGAAATAAAAAATGCAAGAAAGGCTCACCAAGGCCAAACCGACTTTATTGGATAGGTTCATAGGTTTATAGGTAGGTATTAGGCTATCTGCCCGAAGGCATTTATAAGCCTAGCCAGAATGTGTTGGCTTTGCCACCCCCTTAGATTAGTTCCCTGTGCCTCTGTCCAGCAGAGCCATTGAAGTGAACCCTGGGGTAAACTTTCTGTTTCCTATCCACTCATCAAGATTTTTCTTGAAGAGAGTTAGTGAGGAGCTGTGCCTAATGTAGATTGGAATCTTGTTCCAGAGCAATGGAAGTCTCTGGGACAGGAATCTATCCCTCCAGCACATCCTATTTATTGTTGTCATGAGGTTTAGATCCCTGGACCGTGTGGCTTGAGGGGATATGATTTTCTTTAGGTGGAGCATGTCCATCAATTCTGGGTTGGACATGGCCTTGTATGTCAGGCAGAGATCACCTCTGAGTAGGCGGTATGCAACCGAGTACATCTGGAGTTTCTTCAGTCAAGCTGCATAGGGCATTTGCTTGAGGTGAGTGATCCTCTTGGTGAGGTACTTCTGTGGTCATTCCAGTTGTTCCAGGTGTCTTGTAAGGTACATCCCAAATGGGGCATTGTGCTCTATGATGTGTCTGATGAATGATGCATAGAGGGGCCCAATTACCTCTTTCAATCTGGATGCAAACCCTTTTGTGATTAGGTGGGCCACATAGAAGGATTTTCTAACCACTTTGGCAATGTAATTTATCAAAGGAGAGGTTACTATCTACTTGGATCCCCAAATCCCTTATTACGTCTTCCGTATTTAGGGGGCTACCACATATGTGGTAGTTTGTGGGTACTTTGTTTTTTCCAAAGGGGATGACTATGTACTTTTTGGCATTTAGCTTGAGGCCATGGTTTTGACACCAGGTATCTGTCTCAGTGAGACCCTTTTGGAGGATATCTGTGTCAGCCAGAGTCAATTATAGCCCCTAGTTTTCAGTTGTATGCAAACTTGGTCAGCCATAGTCCTCCTGTGCTTGCCTGTACCTCTGAGAAGTATATGCCGAACAGGAGGGGTCCTAGGACTGAGCCTTGGGGATCGTCACTTGTAACTGGTTTAGAGTCAGACCTAGCTCCCACAACTCTTACCATGTGGGTTCTGTCCATGAGCCAGTTGGCAACCCATCTGATGATGTAGGGGTTTATGTTCAGGCTGGTGAGCTTGTCTATAATACCTGAGTGGGGAATGGTGTCGAAGGTCTTTGTGAGATCTAGGTAGGCTGTGTGGACCACCTTTCCCTTGTCTATAGCCTTGGTAACTGTCTCAAAGAAGTCCATCAGGTTTAGGAGGCATGATCTGCCCTTAACAAAGCTGAACTGGGTAGGGTCCAGTGTTTGGAAGTTTCCAATGTCTCTGTTAATGAGATCCATGATGATGCATTCCATAGCTTTGCAGACCAAGCTAGTCAGGCTTATAGGCTGATAGTTCCCGGGGTCCGTTGTAGCTCCACCTTTGTGGATCAGAATAACCATTGCTGTGCGCCACTCTGTGGGCACGTAGCCTGTGGAGAGACTGAGTTTAAACAGTGTGTTTAGGTGAGGGGTTAGTTCATCTTTGAGCTCGTGTAGGACACAGCCTGGGACACTGTCCGATCCCATTGATGCTGTGTTTTTGGCTTTGGAGAGGGTTGTTTTAACCTGAGTGTCTGTGATTTCAGGGGCACTACATTCTTCTAGTATAGTTATGGGCCCTTTTGGGGGTGAGAGGGGGGTGACATTTGCACTGAACCTGTCTGCCAGGATGTTGGCTATATCGATTGGTTCAGTGTATTTTGTGCCATTCTGCACTAACTCCGAGCAGATCTGAGAATTGTCACTTAGATTCTTGACATAGCTAAAGAATGCCTTGTGGTTATCTTTGGAGTCCATGGCAATTTTTCTTTCGAAGCTAGCATTGGATGATTTTATGAGGGAATGTAATTTCTTGCTGATACTGATCAGGGATGTCTTCCCTTCTTGGGATTTTACTTTTTTCTGTGCTAGTTTCCTCCTTCTATTGTATAGTTTGTTTATGGCAGAGGTCCACCAGACTGGTTTCCTTTTCTTGGAGGAGTGAGTCTTGGTGTTGTTTGGGATAGCATGATCCATGCATTCTTGTAGGTGCCCATAGAGTGCATTAGTAAAGGATTTTGCAGCTTGGACAGCGTTATCCTTTAGCATGGGGTCTTTGAAACTTCCCACCTCGGTCTTAAGTAACGTGAAGTTTGCTTTTGAAAAGTTTTCTTTGACTGGGGGGTGGTGGCGGAATGTGAATATCCAGAGTGATTAGTTTATGGTCAGATCTAACCAGCAAGGGATTGACCTCCGGTGTGGAGGACCGGTTGCCCATGTTGGTGATGACCAGGTCCAATATGTTGTCACCTCTGGTGGGGATGTTGACCAGGTGATCCAGGGTATTTGAGTTTATAAATTCTAGGAAATGTTGGGCAAGGGAATTTGTAATTGAGTAGTTCTCCCAGTTAATGTTTGGGTAATTGAAATCACCCAATAACAGGGTGTTTGGTAGGACCTTTATGTTTCCCAGTGTTTCCAGGAATGCGGAATGGGGGTCTTGGGACATGGTGGGTGATCTATAGCAAGCTATAATTTGAATAGCAGTTTTGCCAGTTGTTAGTTGCACGTGGATGATCTCTGAAGCATCGTGCTGTGCCACTAACCTGGAGGTGTGGGTATCCTTGATGAATATGGATATTCCACTGCCTTTTGTATTTTGGTCCGGGTTTTGTGGCTGAAATGTATGATATGAGTTGTAGCCTGGTAGTGCTGTGGTGCTCTCTGGACCCTTAAATCAAGTTTCTGTTACTGCACATATATCAATTTTCTCCATACTGAGGAGTGCCTTGAGTGTGTGCATTTTGAGGTTTAGACTTCTGACATTGAGTAGCATTACCCTCAGTTTTTTGTTACTTCTGCTATTTAAGGTGGTGTGTTTGTCTTTTGAGCCTTACCTAAAATAGGCACTATGGGGGTGGCAAGAGCCTTGGCCAGTATTCAAAAGCCTAAGGGTGACAGGTGCAAGCTGTCTCTAGTGAAGCAGCGTGGCTTGTCGAACATGTCATCTCAGGCTGACAGACACTGGATCCCCTTTGACTGACACCATAAGCTTAGCCAATTGTGGAAAATGATAATTTTTTTTCTCTATACCATGGTATCATTCATGGTAAGGGCAGGATGCTACTCAGGGTCAGGATCATACCAGCCTGGTCTATGTGATCAGAGAGTGCCTCCATGTCTCTTTTCATGTAGTCCAGGGAGGTACAGCTCAGGTCATTCACACCAACATGGACAATGACATAGTCATATTTGTACTTGTTCTGGAGTGACCTGAGTGCTTGTGTTATGTGGCGGATCCTGGCACCCAACAGGCAGCTAACAGTAACCTTCTCCTTGTTCAGCCTAGTAAGTGGGACGTCAGTGTGCTTGACTATAGAGTCACCTGTTACTAGTGTGTTGGGTATGTTATTTTGCCTTAAGGGCTGTGATTGTGTGGCACACTGGTTTTGTGAAGTATATGTTTCATGGTTTGTGTTGGGGGTGGAGGTTGCTTGGATGTCTGCTTTGAAAGTCTCTGTTGCTTTTGCAGATTTTCATTTAGAGCCTCCGAGTATGTTTTCATGCATTTTGTGTGTTTTTTGACGGTGCTGGTTACATAGGTCTATGGGAGACTGGTAGTGTGATGCAAGTAATTCCCTTTTCTTCTTGACTGCCTGGTCCAGTCTTGGGTTGAGAGAGCTTAGCCTCCAATTTGGCTGTATAATTGCATCTCTCGCATGTATTAGTGTTTGGTGGAAGGAGGAGAGGGTTGACTGTGTACATGAGGTAACTGTAACATTGCCTCAAAATGCCCAGATTCACCAGTTGGACCAGAGAGTACACCTGAAACTGCCATTTGGACATGCCTGGATAGGTACAGTGAACTGTTTTACTGATTGGCTGGTATGGTCAAATAGAGAGCCTTGTCTTTCTCTACAGTATAGGGGGTCTAGTGCTAAGGTTTATTAGTGCTTGCTAACTGTTTTGAGCAAGTGCCGGGATGAGAAGTGAATGGTTTGAGTGCTTAAGTTGAAAGTTTATCAAGTTCTAAGGGAAAAATTGAAGACTAGACTTTGTGGAGCTGGGAATAGTTATACTCTAGCTAACCGGCGCTGCCTGGCACGCAAAACCATGCAAATGCAGGTTTTATAGCAGGGAAATGAAAGAGATAGAGATTAACCCAAAATGGCCATTAAACTACTAATTTCTGGGCTGAAACCAGTCCTCCAGGGACAGATAGGCTGCTCAAAGCTCCCTCCCTCTCTCACAGTTAACAGAGAAACTTCCTTCTATCCAAGTAAGGTATGGGCAAACACAGAAACTTGTAACACAGCCCTGAATTCAGAACTAACCGGAAAACTGGACTATACTAGCTTAGAAAGGTGGGAAAACAAGTATTTTTTTTTTTTTTTTTGGGGGGGGGTTTTTTCAGAAAATAAAGCAGATATAATCAAAAAACACTTTAAATGCACAGAAATGGCTATCACACTTGAGTGTGTAGCCTATAACAGTTAAACAGGTAATTTAAACACAAAAACAACTTTGCAGTGCAGGCAGTAAAATAAATACAATATGTACCTGAAACAAGCTTTTTAAATCACAGAAACTCTAGAAAATCAGCGTTTTATGCGGAATTAGCTAAAGGCAGCAAGAAAATGCAAAAAAATGATACTTAATCACTCAGATGACCTTCTCTACAGCACATGCACTGACTAGATATTTACAAAGCTGCCACTACTAAACAAGTTTGAGCCCCATCTGCTTGAGTGTCATATAGTCACTGCCATTTGCCTAATTGAACATCTGCATGCAATATAAACAGAAAAGCACAAATACAACATAATATTTTTTGCAGGGGATTACAACCCTGCACCTTTGATGTTTTGTAGTGTTCTGCTCTTAGTTCCCAATCTCTGTATATGCCACCTATAGAATCACACCAGCTCGGAGAAAATATATTTAAGGACTAGGGATGTATGCTCCTATGAAAACCTCTAAACACTTGTAAATAAATATAAAGGTCTGTATCTATGGGTATATGAAAATGCCTCTGGCTGTGACCAACAATCTGTAAATTTGCTAAGAATGCTGTACTTATCTGTAAAAACAGTCAACGATGTTATCTAGTGTTTATTATTTATTTATTTTTGGGATGACTTTTTGTCTATGCTAATAACTTTATTTTATGACTTTGTTTTCTACATTTGTATAGAAACTTTGTAAAACATAGTAACTGTATTCGAAATTTTACATTCACAAGTATGCTTCAGATTTTTCTCCTTCTATTCTATAACTCCTGGGTTGAGTCTGAAATGATCTGTTAGGATTAGAGTTCCACCCAAGTTAAGAATTTGAAATAAATAAATACATTTGTAAATACTGGAGTCTGTTCAAACTCCATGCAGAAACAAGCATTCAGCTGCAAATGATCAATAGGGAAGCAGCTGGAATGTGTCCTGTTCAAGTAAAACATAAAAGGCTATATTAAAAATCATAATGCCTACAGATCTTAAAGAGTATTTATTTTATTATATTGGAAGTTGGTAACCGGGGTAGAGCATGGATCATAAATGACCAATTTTTGAATTAGCTGGGGAAAATTGCAGCAATGACATTAAACTGTAGAATACAGGCAAACTGGCAATGCAATACAGTGTGAGAAACAGGAATAGAATAATATAGCAATAACCCACGCCTGGGTGTGGGTAATGCTAAATTTACCCACAGTTGGCGTGGTTTGGTCCCGAGGGAGCCGGACCAAACAAAGCCAACCGTGGGTAAATTAGCATTACCAGAAGTGGGTTATTGCTATTATGACATTATTTAAGAAAAGAAACTATTACTTTTCTTAAATAATGGCATAGTATAATGCCTGTTTACTGCCCTTCCGCAGATGTCTAGCATCTGCGGCAGTTCTGATGTACTGCGCGCCTGCGGTACATCAGAGTTGTATAAAAGCAACGGAGAAAGCAAGATCTCTGTTGCTTTTTTTTTAGTGTTTCGCTATGTTAAATGAGTTTAACATAGTGAGACAGTTTTAAAATAAGCAACGGACATCTCCGTTGCTTATTTTAAAACTGTTTCGCTATGTTAAACTCATTTAACATAGCGAACACTAAAAAGCAACGGAGATCTTGCTTTCTCCGTTGCTTTTTTTTAAAACACTGTCTCGCTATGTTAAATGGGTTTAACATAGTGAGACAGCTTTAAAATAAGCAACGGAGATGTCCGTTGCTTATTTTAAAGCTGCCTCGCTATGTTAAACCCATTTAACATAGCGAGACAGTGTTTTAAAAAACGAGTTATACTAATGGAAAAAAGTCCGGGCGACCGGACCTTTTTCCATTAGTATAACTCGATTTACAACGGGCACGCTGGCCAATCAGCGTGCACGTTTTGGGGGGATCATGGTATAATGTGTAATAAGATCAATGTAGGTTAAGCAAATAGTTTTATTTATTTATTTTATTTACAGTTTGTTTGCCAGGATAGTCCGAATGAGCCACATATAGCATGGGATGTTCTTACATAATACAATTCACAGAAGTCAAATGTTTATACGCTATAGACAAGACAGTAAAATGTTAAGATTAAGTGTGATATATAGAAGGAGGGATATACAGAGCAAGAAAGTAATTAAGCAGTGACAGAATATGGTGTGCTTAGGTAATTCAGTCCTCAATGATTTGTCAGAAAGCTACACATTTTATGAGGAACATATCACAAATAGAAGGCAAAAATCTAGACATTCTGCAAAAATCTGGACAGTTGAAAAGTATGTTTTTGGAGTGCTATAAGGGAGTGATTTGACCTGAATAAAACCATGTCATCCTCATAAAGTAGCAGGAGAAGATGAGGGAGGTCAAAGTTTATTGACGAAGATGGAGAATAGATGGGGACAAGGATAGGTCCTAGTGAGACACTGTATTATGAGATTATCTGATGGAGAGAGGGAGGATTGGATTTTGGCAGTGATGTGTCAGTTGGACAAGTAGTCATGGAGAAAGGAATATTATTGGGGCTAATTCCTAGTTTTAGTAAGTTGATTACTAGAAATTTGTGATAAACTAAATCAAATACTTTGAAGAGGTTAAAGAGGTACCTGTAAGCTGCCCTTTGTTCATTCCAAGAAGGATTTAATCTGTGAGTGCAAAGTGCTGTTACTATGCTGTGTCCTGACCAAATGTCATGTTTATATGAGAGAAGATTGTATTTGATGACATGTTCTGTTTGTTACAAGCAGATGAGTTTTTTTTTGGATTTTGCCTATGATGGAGATTACAGAAATTTGCCAGTAATGGGATGATTTGCAGGGGTGGTCAGTTTGTTTAGTAAGTAGTTTTACTCTGATGCTTTTGTAGATTGAGGGCACGATATTCCTCTTTCTTTCAAAAAGTTTAGATTTATATAGAGAACAACAGAATTGTTTATGGGCTGAGATAATGATTAACAGACACCAAGTCAGTTCTGAGCATAGTTCATAAACTGTTACTTCTGGATATTCTTTTTGATTTATGTTTGACCAGTGGCTATCTCCCACTTTAGTTCTTGACCATTCATGAATCACCAATGTACTTGTATGAAAAAAAGTCTTCCAGAGTCATTGCAATCCTTCTGTAATTCTATAACACCAAATGGGTACTTGACATTTGGATTTTTTCTTAAGAAAGTTGCTGCTAGATGACTTTTGGACTAATGACAGAGACACAAGGTGTCTGTCTGTGCCTCTAGCAACATGAGTTACAGAACATGCTTAGATTACTGGTAGATTTGGAGAGAGGAGGAATATGATGACGTTGCTGGTGTTCAGCTGTCCTAGCCATGGGTTAGGTTCCTAGGAAACTGCTTCTGCCTGACTTCTGGTAGAGACCAGAAGCCTTGCTGGTATCCTATTAAAATGGGGATTGGCTAGGGATTGTGACTGGGTCCACACACATAAAGGATAATGGTGCTGCATTTCTTGTCACTCCATAGGAACCCTAACTTCCTGGGCACTGCTAATAAGCACTGCAAGGTTGACTTCCATAGTAGTTGAGGGCCCTCCCAGAGATAAGATTACATTGGGGTCACTTTGAAATGAACAATTTGTGGATTTAGGTGTAAGGCATTTGTGAACAGATTATAATTACGGGATAAGCATCTATCACTTTTAAACAGATTCTTAATAACTACTTTCAAGAATCAGCCTGAGCAGGATAATTTTGTAATACCAGGCATTCAAGACTATGTAAATGAATGTACTCCAAAAGCTTTTGATACCAAAGGATATGAACAAGGATAAGTCAGCAAAGAGCAGGCATCAGATGAATGTTTTGTTTACTTACAGACACGTGATAAGCTGAAGTGAAAATGGCGCTATTGTTAAGTTTCATTTGCCTGGTAATAGAAACACCATATGACAAGAACCATTGGGAGACTTTTTTTGATATCAGCTGATTATATAATTTGTAAATAGATTAGTGTTTGTGTGTGTGTGTGTGTGTGTGTGTGTGTGTGTGTGTGTGTGTGTGTGTGTGTGTGTGTGTGTGTGTGTGTGTGTGCATGTGCGTGCGTGCGTGCGTGTGTGTGTGTGTGTGTGTGTGTGTGTGTGTGTGTATAAATATATAATAAATAATATAGTTTATTTGCTTATATAAAAGCTTATGATTCCTGCTTGAAGTAAGCTGGAGAAATGCCTTGTCTGCCCTCCATATAATGCTTGCTAGAATTAACATGTATGGCAAGTAGTGAATGGAAATAAATCTGTAAAATTGGAGGAATGTTCCAAAGAAAATCTAGTGTATCTGTCTATCATACCCATTTAGTTCCCCATTGATTTTATTGCACCAGGATTAATAGATATTAGGGAACAACCAGAGGGCCAAGCAGGTCAGGTTGGTAGAAGCAAATTAAAAAAAAAAAAAAAAACATTACTTGGCTTTCTAAGTTTTAAAAAGTTTGTTGAGTTCAGATCTCTTTTTGGAAGTGATAGCTGAACAGTAAGTTACAAGGTGTATTATTCTATTGCACTGCCTGGGATTCATAGAATAAGTTTATTGCACTGTGCCAGTTAGCATGGACAGCATCCATGCACAAGATGTGTATAAATCTTAGATATTGATGGTCAAAATAGCATGGTATGCAGTGTATGCTAATGGGTGTATAATGGATATGTAAATGTAACACCCAATGCAAATTAGCCACACAGATTATGTAGGAACCGAAAATGAAGGATTGATTTCAAAATGTATAAAATCATGGTGCTACACAGTGCCACATATCTGTTTTGAATGGCAAGGGTCATGGTGTACTTGATAGGAGCCATAGTAGGAAAATTAGCAAAAGTAGCAGAGCGGCATGTGCTGGGAGCTGCTTTAGGAGTCAGTGTCTGTATTGCTGTGTATTGTGGTCAAGTGTGCCACTAGAAGAGATCCAGGCAGTCCCTGACGTACCACCAGCTCACAGACCAACAGTCAGTGGACTGTTTCTGTGTGACAGAGATTACTGTAAGGGACCTTGTCAAACTGTGTTACCCACAAGCAGATCAAGGGGGATTAGTGGTATGCCCATTTTGGTGGATACAAAGGTGTGCATTGCATTTCATCTTAGCTACAGGAACCTTTCAGTGATCTACAGGAAACACAATAGGGATATCCCTGGTATCAGTTTTACAAATCCTAAACTTGTTCCTTAACTTTTCCTACAACATGTGGAGAAGCATAGTGCTTCCCCAGCACACTGAAGAAGAGAACTGACATCATGTAGGTCTTTATTATATACCCCACTTTTCCTGACATTCTAAGAGCAACACATTGTACTCAAGTTACCATCAATGCTTGACCTGGTCCAGAGGGCTTGAAATACATTAACAAGAATGACATCCACTCCCTGAACACCCAGATGGTCTGTAATTCCCAATGGGCATTATTTATAATGTGTCTATATGTCATCTGATCATATATGTGACATCTCCTATGATCCTATATGCTACATCAACAAAACCTGCTGGACAGACAGATTTGTCTCCCAGAGGCTTCCCCGTCTCTAGAATAGACTTCCCATGCATGTCAAGCAGAGTACCTCATTGACCCTCTTCAACTGCAACCTTGATGAGTGGATGGGAAAACACAAATTTGTTCCAGGGGTTCCACCTGTGTCCCTCATTGACAGGCGAGACAGGTGCTGACTGAGGTTTCTTTAAGGGGATAAACTCTTGGCTAGGCTTGCAAGGGCCCTAGGGCCATTAGCCTAGTAACCTCCTATGAGCCTATAATCTGGGTGATTCACATGATTCACACATTTGGTACATGCATGACCTGCATCAATATGCGCATCTGACTTGAAAGGGGACTTCCGATAGGGCCATCTGTTTAATAGATGTACACACATGATAGAGATACAGATCTATGTACGCATGTACCATGCAAGCAGGAAGCAGGCCACATTTAAGTAATGCCTGATATGACCTATAGCCCTGGATGATAACCCCCAGTATGCTAGCCCCAGACCATGCAGGAAATCACCTATAACACAGCCCATGTGGGAACATGAAACATAGTGGAATATGTATTAGGACTGCAGAAAGAATATGTCCAATATCTAGACACATCAATAGGGACACTGTAATACAATCTAGACATATGCAGCAAAATGTTTATTGTGTGTGCCATGCTCGACAACATGATACTGCACAAACAAGTTGAGAAGCAAGTGAACATCCTGGTAGGGCCTTCTATATCAGTTATAGCAACACAAAAGCAAGTGGTGAAGTGTCATAGAAGGAACATAGAATGGCAACAGTACCCTGATCAAGACAGATACAAGTGCACTATCTGGTCCACAACTATGAGCCATCACAAAGACCGCGCTCAATAAAATGATGCATGTGCTAATATACTCAGGCTATGCAGAGCAGTGCACAGACTGACCAAGCTGTACCTTAGACATCACCATACCCACACAGATTAGGAAGTGGGCATGACACAGTCATCCTTTACTTGCATGCATCTGTGACCAGAAGACTACCATTTTGCTCTTTGGGTAGACCTGAGTGAGAAGCCATGGCTACTTCTGGCACATTGAAATGAAGGGTTCCTGCATGGTATGCCAGGGGCAATGGGATTTCCTGGTTTTTTTTTTTTTTTTTTTTTTTTGCATGGGAATTTTAGTGATTTTTTGTGAACAACTACTGGGCCATAATGACAGCCATTTAAAAAAAGTAGATGCCTGCCATGAGATGGCAGAAATGTTTGATTGTACCACTGGCATTGCTCACTCTGGTGGCAACATAGGCATTGTTACAGTGACCTGAAGGTGTGGCAGAGGTTTAGAAAAGGGAGCCAAAAATGTGCTGTAAGCATTTAAAGTTGTACCATTGCAGTCTGTTGAAGAAGCATGCTTAACAGTACATAATTTATTTTCCAACAGTACAGAAACATCAGCTAAACATGGTCTAGTACCACAGAAGAGGGAAGGCTTATTCAGTATATGAGATGTGCATGAATTGTGTGACAGTCTAATTTACATCTGTACTTTTTTCTATCAAACGCAAACCACAAAAGTAAAGTTAGTGCATAAAAAACAAAGAACCAAAAACATAAATGCACTAACAATGAAGATATCCAGGAAAGTTCAATGCCAGTACCAACAACCACATGGTTTCACCACCAACAAGCATCCTTATCATCACTATATTACGTCAGATAAAAAAAAAAAACTTGAATATGCTAAATCTTATGCAGAAGCATTAAAATAGAGAGGAAATACACCAAATATATAGATGCTTTAACCATGAGCAAAGGTTGCATATGTTTAATCTTTTATCTCTCTGGCATATTGTAGACTGAAAGGGGATTGAAAAAAGGGGGTGAAACCATGTGGTTGTTGGTACTGGCATTGAACTTTCCTGGATAACTTCATTGTTAGTGCAGTTATGTTTTTGGTTCTTTGTTTTTTTGCAGAATCCTTTATAAACGCATTCTATGAACACCTTCAGGAATGCATGGATCATGCAATCCCAAATAAAACCAAGACCCAATCCTCCAAAGGCAGACATCATGTCTGGTGGACCCCAGCCATAAACAAACTATACAATAGAAGGAGGACGCTACTACATGATAGAGCAAAATCCCAAAAAGGAAAGGCCTCTCTGATCAGTATTAGCAAAAAACTACGGGCACTCATAAAATCGTCCAAGGCCAGCTTCGAGAGAAAAATTGCACAGGACACTAAGGATAATCACAAGGCTTTCTTTAGTTATGTTAGGAACCTGGGTGGGAATTCCCAGATATGCTCAGAATTAGTCCAAAATGACAAAAAATACACCGAATCTACAGACATTGCCAACATCCTAGCTGACAGGTTCAGCGCAAACTTCTCCCCCCCTCCCCACCAAAAGGGCAAATATCTATCCCAGCAGAGTGCTGCCCCCCTGACATCTCAGATGCTTAGGTAAGAGCCACCCTCTCCAAAGCAAAAAACACAGCATCAATGGGACCAGACGGTGTCCCAGGCTGCGTCCTACATGAACTCCAAGAAGAGCTAAACCCAAACATAAAACTACTGTTCAATCTCAGCCTTACTACAGAATATGTACCCAAAGAGTGGCGTACAGCAACAGTGGTCCCTCTCCACAAAGGTGGTGCCTCAACGGATCCTGGAAACTATCACCCCATAAGCCTGACTAGCTTGCTCTGCAAAGCTATGGAAAGGATCATCACGGACCTCATAAATAAAGATATTGGGGACCTACAGACACTGGATCCTACCCAGTTCGGCTTTGTTAAGGGCAGACCCTGCCTCTTAAACCTGGTCGATTTCTTTGAAACAGTCACCAAGGTCATTGACGAGGGGAAGGTGGTCCACACAGCCTACTTGGACCTCGCAAAAGCCTTCGATACAATACCCCACTCGGGCATTATAGATAAGCTCATCAACTTAAATATAAACCCCTATGTCACTAGATGGGTTGCAAACTGGCTCAAGGACAGAACCCACATGGTTAGAATTGCTGGAGCCATGTCAGACTCCAAACCAGTTACAAGTGGCGTCCCATAAGGCTCAGTCCTGGGACCTCTCTTGTTCAGTATATATTTCTTGGAGGTACAGGCCAACACAGAGGACTGTGGCTGACCAACCAAGTTTGCAGATGACTGCAAACTGGCACCATAATCGACTCTCCAGCCGACACAAGCATCCTCCAAAAGGGCCTCATAGAAACAGACAACTGGTGCCAGATCCATGGCCTCAAGCTAAACGCCAAAAAGTGTATAGTCATCTCCTTTGGCAAAAACAAAGTGCCCACAAATTACCACATAGGTGGTAATCCATTAAGTACAGAAGAAGTAATTAGGGACCTGTGGACCTAAGTTGATAGCAATCTCTCATTTGACAACCACGTGGCCAAAGTGGTTAGAAAAACATTTTATATAGCCCACCTAATCATGAAGGGATTCACATCTAGATCAGGGGAGGTCATCGTGCCTCTTTACTCATCCCTCATCAGGCCCATAATTGAGTACAATGCCCCTTTTGGGATGTACCTTACCAAACACATGCAGCAACTGGAAAGACCCCAAAAGTACCTCACCAAGAGGATCAAAGGGCTCAAACAGATGCCATATGCTGCCCGGTTAAAGAAACTCCAGCTCTACTCAGTGACATACCGCCTGCTCAGAGGCAATCTGTGTCTGATGTATAAAACCATGTCCAACCCGGAATTAATGGACATGCTGCACCTCAGAAAATCCAAATCCCATCGAGCTACGCACTCGAGAGACTTGAACCTCAGCACTGAAATAAATAGGACATGCTGGAGGGATAGATTCATAACCCAGAGGCTCCCTTCACTCTGGAATAAAATCCCAGTCCAGGTTATGCAGAGTCCCTCATTGACTCTCTTCAAGAGGAATCTTGATGAGTGGATGGGAGATCATAGGTTTACCCCGGGTATCACTTCTGTGTCACTGTTAGACAGAGGCACAGTATACTAACCTCGAAAAAGGGCATAGCAAAATTAATTTAAAATGGGTGGCGAAAGCCAAACACACTCTGGCTATGCTTATAAATGCCCTAGGGCAGATAGCCTAGTACGAACCTATGAATCTATGAACCTATTTGTTTATGGAAAACACAGCTTTTTAGGATTAAAACTTATATGATCATTTAGGGCTTAGGAATCAAGTAGAAAAAAGGACTAATTAGAGCTTCAAATAGAAATAATAAAGCAATTAACTTTCTTTCTTGTACAGTGGCCAGTTATTTATATAACTTATCAATCGATTTAAAAACTGCCAAAATATTTATAAATTTAAATATGGCCTTGACTCATTTTTTGGAAACAAATGTTATACTATTGACTTAAAAGTGAGCATTATGGAAGAGATGCAACATGAGTGTTAACCAGGAACTAAAAAATTCGACAACCATGCTGACTATATCAGATGCACCAGGATAATCCAAGAAGAAATATGTTTTATTATGACTAAGCATTTTTGTCTGCATATAAATTGAATCAGACTTCATCAGAATCTTCTTGGATTTTCCTGGGGCATCTCATCTTGTTAGCATGGTTGTTCTATTTTTTGATACATACATATATTATTATAACTATGTATAAAATTATGCTTGTGCGTTACTTATAGTTTGCATGAAACATTCAATTAGCACAATGCCTTTATTTCAAACTGGAGTCACAATTCTATATATGTAATTCTTTAACATACATAAAACTCTTTTGATGATAACTGTTAAAATGTAGCCTATTAAAGCATTCCAGATGTAACAAATATGATATCAGGAGATACAATTCCTTCATGTTATAGATTAGGAAATCATTGTTACTACCACTGTGAATCTTGAAAAGTAATCAGTACTCCACTAACAGATAACCTTTGTTACAAAACCTATATAAATTAATGCACAGGTTAATACATATTTCACCTAGATAGTCTGGCCTTTTTATTTGAACAGTCTCATCATGAGTCATATTGTTTTACAAGCTACCATTTGATTTTGTTTCAAATATAATCCCGGGTCTTTTCTCTTTTGCACCTCACATTCCTTGTCATGTTCCCACTTATTTCTGCTGTTTCATCTTTTTCTTTTTTCTTCATTCTCCTTTCTGAATGAGATATGTTACCTTTTTCTAGGCCTTCTGCAGTTCTGATTTTGATCATAGCTTTTTGTAAGTCTCATAGTTTAATATATTCATTGTTGATCATGTGGCTATCATCAGCTTTACCTCCTTGCTTAATAAGTTTATTTGTGGTCTTTTTTGTGTTGTCATTTGTACTTATATGACATCCATTTATATTGCTTGTGCAGCTTCCTGTTTCACTTCCTTCTCATCTGTCTTTGCTTTGCATCATATTTCTTATACATACATATTATGTTCTGACATGATGCTTTCTCTGAAATTTGTTCTCTTGTTTTATTGCTGCGTACTTCTTCTTCTGCATATTTTGATAAAATGATCATGTTTCATATATTATGTACAGTTTTCCTAATGTTAGGCATCGTCCTTTAGCAGATACTCTCCACTACAATGTTTGCACTGTCATTTATAATGCTGTTAGTTTTCTGTAGCATTTATACATCTCTTTTCTGTCTATGTTTCCTATTTTAGTCTGTCTTTATTAACTACTTATGTGATAGTGTTCAATCTCGCCGTTTGTTCTTACACATGGGTTCGGAGCCGATCCTCGGCTCCGTGCCGGCCTCTTGCAAGCTCTGCATCGAGAAGAAGCTCGAGACAATCTAATACCCACAATCCCCCTCTGCCTTTACCTCAGATCTAGTTTGCTGCTGCTGCATATGCATCGTTGGGAGCTAGCTCGAGAGTTTCTAAGCTAAGATATAACTTTTTTGTTATATTTTATTAAGATTCTAGTCTAATTGATATTTCTCAGGTTAACTGTGTGATTGTGTTGTGGTTCCGTGAATTTATTGGTACCGTTAACTTTAATTATCGGTTAAATATTTGTCGGGGCCTACACCCTTCATATTTTACCTAGGAAAATTTTACCGGATTTGACAATTTCATCGGTTTTGACTAACTTTATCGGACTTGACTGTTTTTATTGGATTTGTCTTTCTTCACCTGTAATGTCTGAGAAGGTAAAGTCTGGTTTCAAGCGTTGTCAGTGTGGCCAGAAAATGTCGGTCACTGACAACCATAGTTCCTCGTCTACTGCCTTGGCCCTCTCCACTTACAAGAGGATTGCTCCATCTGTCACTCTTTTAGTGGGAGGGTCATGACAGATAGGCGCAGGAAACTAATGGACAGAGGTCTATTGAAACCTGCTTTCCAAGAGGCTCTGGATGCTTCTGACCAGGCATCGAAGTCCTCTAAGGAGTCGAAGACGTCGGAGCCTAAGTCATCGGCTCCGAGCTCTTCTTCAAAGGTTAGATCACCGGTTCCACAGACTTCGGGGCCGAGTGTTCAACTGATATCGGTTCCTGAGCCTCGAGTCTTGGAACCGGTGATGGAGCTCCCTCCTTTGACCATATTGAGGTCGGCTCCGTCTTCGGTTCCTTCGACCCGTTCTTCCTCCAAACTTTCGGATGTCGATGTGGATCGCGTGGTGCAGAAGTTATTGGAGCATTCGGCCCTCTCCAAACTTATTTCGGTTTCCACCCAGTTGGTGTCGAAACTTGAAGGCCTCCCTGTATCTCCATCCATTCCTCCTCCGAGACCGATTCAGTCTTTGGAGCCGGAAGAGGCTGATCTACTGATTGTGGAGCCCTCGGGTCCAGAACCGTCCTTTCTCGGTCTGTTCCTCACCTCGACTCCGTCGGACCCGGTACCGGAGTCTCGGAGCCGACGGTCTGTTCTTGGTTCCGGGGCCGAGTCGAACCGGCGTGTCGGTTCCGATTCTCCCTCGGGGCCTCGGCGCGGATCGATTCGGCTCCGTCCTCGGGTCGATGCCTTCGTGCCTGTGTCGGGATTCTTCCCATTTCTTTGGAACCGGGGACTCTTCGATGCGGGACCCGGGGCGTTCGACCTGATGAGGAAGGTGTTGTCTACCCAGACAACCACATCAGTGGAAGCAGTTTCTCCTCCCCATAAAGGGCCTTTGTCTTCATCTGCACCCACGGCCACATCCAAGCGTCGGGCACCAGTGTCTCAGCCACCCCTGGAGGGTGCCCCTCTTCCTCGAGGCTTCTTCGGATGCTCCCCACGAGGAAGTCCCTAGGAAGAGATTGTGTAGAGGAGACACTTGGATTCTCCACAGGAATCCTTGACATCTGATACTGACTTAGATGAGTCAGAGGGTCCCTAAGTCACCTTCAGAAGATGTCTCTTTTTCGGACATATTGGAGATCCTGAAGCAGAGAGGTGACTGGCAGTCCCTTCCCCCTTCTGAGGATGAGTCAGTTCTGCTGAAGGCATTTGGTGCTCGCCCTTCCTCCTCCTGGGTCACTCCGCCCTTCGACGAACTAATGGAACTAATTGCTCGAAGGGCGTGGGAGGCTCCTGACACAGTGGAACCTATTCCAAGGAAACCTAACAAATACATCACAGCACCTCAGGATAAGTCCTACCTTACAAAAGGAGTGCCAGTAGACGCTATGGTGGTGGCAGCGGCCACGAAAAAGGAGATGTCGGAGTCTTCTTCTTCTGTCCATCCTCCTAATAAAGACTCTAGGACGATGGATAGATACGGGAAGCGCATTTTTAGTTCAGCGGCTTTTTCCATGCGGTCCCTGAACTATCTGACCCATTTTACACGACTACAGAGAGATCTAGTCAAAGAGTTGGGAGATACCCTCCAGGGTGCTACAGATGCAGCTGTCTCAGAGAAAGTGACAGCGCAACTTAATACCCTAACATCGATTGTTAACTCGTCCATGAGGCTGATTTCCTCGCGGCGAAGGTTCGAGTAGGGCAGCAGCTTCAGCGATTGCTCTTCGTAGACAATCCTGGATGTGCCTATGCTCCTTTGCGGAAGCCTTCAAGTCTTCCTTTACAAACGCCCCATTTGACGGTGCCACTCTTTTTGGCCCCAAAGTAAAGGAGACCCTTACCCGGTGTGAACAAGAGGGAAAGACTCTGTCTGCTGTCGGAGTCCGTTTTTCCACCCCAACCAGACCGTACCCCAAAGGGCAACGCGGTGGGAAAATGTGGTTTCGGAAACCCCAAGGGTCTTTCTCAGGCACACAGGGTGATGCCCCCTCTAGAGGCAGAGGAGGAGGCAGAGGTGGAAGACGCCGCCCTGGCGGCAGAGGGTCCGCAACATCAAGGTGACAGGGAAACACTCCCTGGTAAACCTTTCCAGCACTCCTGAGAGGAGGCCCGACTGTCCTGCTCTGGAGGCAGTCGGGGGTCGCTTGGCTTTATACCCTCAGGCCTGGCAAAATATAACTACAGACAAGTGGGTAAAAAGCGTGGTTACCAGAGGTTACAACATACCCTTCCTATCCCATCCCATCCCAAAGAAAAGACTCCCAGATGTACCGCCCCATCTGCGAGAGCCAGCAGCCTTAGAAATTTCAAAGCTGCTAGAAAAAAGAGTCATCCAGCCAGTCCCAGCGGACCAGCAAGGATTCGGGACTTACTCAAGGTTCTTTTTAGTTCCAAAGAAAACAGGGGACTGGAGGCCCATTCTAGACCTAAGCTACCTCAATACTTTCGTCAAGAAAGAAAAGTTCCGAATGGTCACGCTTCAATCGATCCTTCCATTCTTACAGAAGGACGAGTGGATGTGCTCAATAGATCTAGAGGATGCATACTACCACATCAAAATGGCCAGGGCATCCAGAGATCATTTGCGCTTCCGGCTGGGAGCCAGTCACTTTCAATTTCGAGCCCTGCCCTTTGGTCTGACCTCAGCCCCCAGGGTCTTCACCAAATGCATGGCAGTGGTAGCGTCTCACTTGAGACACCAGGGATTCCAGGTGTTTCCGTATCTGGACGACTGGCTCCTTTCGGCCACCACCCAGCGTCAACTACTGCAGGCCAGAGACTTTGTTCTTCAACTGTGTGTTCACCTAGGGATCTCCGTAAACTTCGGAAAATCCTTACTTCAACCATCACAAAATATCTTGTTCATAGGAGCAGAGTTAAACACACGTCAGTTGATTCTGAGGCTTCCCCCAGAAAGGATTTTATCACTTCAGACTCACATACGTCTTCTACTCTTGTCAAGGAAATCTCCTGCAAAACTAGTACTGAAGGTGTTGGGCCTCATGTCAGCCTCCCTTATTGCAATTCCCTTGGGAAGGCTGCACATGAGAGTCCTACAATGGCTACTGTTTGCACAATGGTCGTTTCAACAACTACCTCTAACACACGAGATTCTTATAACAAAAACTTGCAAAAAAGATCTAAACTGGTGGCTTCAAACGTGCAACCTTTCCAAGGGCAGACCGTTTGTGCTACCCACAGTTACGGTGACCACGGACGCTTCCCTGATAGGGTGGGGGGGCATCTTTCAGGGACAGACAGTCCAAGGCGAATGGACCAATTTGGAGTACAATCTGCACATCAATGTTCTAGAGTTGAGGGCAGTGTTTCTAGCATTGCAACACTTTGCTCCCCTTCTTCCTCTAGGGACTATTGCAGTTCAGACGGACAACATGTCTGTTGTCTGGTACATAAACAAGCAAGGGGGAACCAAGTCCTATCAACTATGCAGAGGCCATGAGAATTTGGCAGTGGGCGGAGTCCACGGGTCGCTTTCTAATAGCAACGCACATCCCGGGGTCATCCAACGTCATAGCCGACAGGCTGAGCAGAGCGATTCTGTTACCGCACGAGTGGTCTCTAAAACAGTCAGTGGCGAAAAGGATTTTTCGTACGTGGGGCCAGCCTTCCTGCGACCTGTTTGCGTCTCCAATGAACGCCAAATGCAGGAGCTACTTTGCCCTATTACCCCCTCCAGGGGAAGTCCCCAGGGACGCACTGGTTTACGATTGGCCCCGGGACTCCTGTACGCATTTCCTCCATTTCCTCTGATTTCAAAGTTTCTCCAGAAAGCCAGGATCCTACACAGGACGATAATCCTCATTGCTCCATTCTGGCCTCATCAAATTTGGTTTCCCTTCCTGAAGATACACTGCATTCGGGGACCCTGGATTCTGGACCCAGAGCCAGATCTATTGACTCACTCGTCAGGGGTTCCCCATCCCGCGCTCCGGTCACTCCATCTAGCAGCTTGGCTGCTCCAATTCCCAACTTAGCCAGGTCTGATCTTTTATCACCAGCAGTCCAGGATATATTGGTGGCTTCGCATAAATCTTCCACTACTAAAACATATGCTAGTAAATGGAAGCGATTTGTATTCTGGGCGAATACACACCAGGTGGATCCCTTTATAGCTCCTTTGAATAAGATACTAGAGTTCTTAATGGACTTATTTCATCAGGGTGCTTCTCCTGCTACTCTAAGAGTTCAATTGGCTGCCATTTCAAATTTCCATGTGGAAGAATGTGGAGCTCCCGTTATGGCTCACAGACTTTGTAAAGCCTTTTTAAAGGGAGTGTTTCATATTAGACCACCGGTCAGATCTCCGACGTCACCTTGGAGTCTGAATTTATTGTTATCTAAATTAATGTTGCCCCCTTTTGAACCCGCCTCTTCTTGCCCATTAAAATTTTTGTCCTGGAAAACTCTCTTTCTGGTAGCCATTACTTCCGCTAGGCAGTATCTGAACTTCAGGCTCTCTCCATCAAGCACCCTTATTTGATCTTTCACTCTGACAGAGTTTCTCTTCGTACCAATTCATCCTTCCTCCCTAAAGTGTGTTCCATTAACAATATTAATCAATCCATTGAATTACCCACTTTCTTCAAAAACCACTCCAACAAAATGGAGTATATGTTACACAAATTGGATGTTCACAGACAGCTAAGATTTTATTTGGATAGAACAAAAGATCACAGAAAAACAGATCAACTCTTTGTGGCTTTTGCTGATAGCAGGAAAGGACCTGCAGTTACCAAAAGAACTCTTTCTAAATGGTTAACGGATTGTATAATCCATGTCTACGATTCTTCAAATCAACCCCTTTTACACAAACCCAAAGGACATTCCACAAGGTCAGTGTCTACGTCTTTGGCTCATGCAGCTCGCCTACCACTGCAGGCTATTTGTGCGGCTGCTACTTGGTCTAAGCCACATACATTTATTTCTCATTATAAAGTAGACAAGGTTTCTAGGGACAGGGCAACCTTTGGTTCCACTGTGCTCAAGAACGTCCTCCTGTGAGTTCCTCAGGATCAAGGAGCTAGGGACGCTACCCATGTGTAAGAACAAGCGAGATTGAACACTATCACATATAGAAGTTATGTCCTTACCATAACGTTCCATGTGGAGTGTTCATCTCGCCTTTGTTCTTACAGTCCCACCCTCCCACCCTTAGGAAGAACGTTCTTTGATGCCTGGCCAGGAGCATTCTGCTACTGTTACTATATTGTGTACATAGTTGGCATATATATATATTTTTATATATGTGTCTGTTTGGATATATATATAGCTTTCTGTAAATTCTTTATATACATATGTGTATAAGCATGAATGTGCTACTCTGTAGATTGGTTTGCTTGCAAACTAGATCTGAGGTAAAGGCAGAGGGGGATTGTGGGTATTAGATTGTCTCGAGCTTCTTCTCGATGCAGAGCTTGCAAGAGGCGACGGAGCCGAGGATCGGCTCCGAACCCATGTGTAAGAACAAAGGCGAGATGAACACTCCACATGGAACGTTATGGTAAGGACATAACTTCTATTTCTCTTTGCTTCTAGTTTATCAATTTATTATTTGTACCCCATGATTGTCATTATTAAGGGAGCTGTCAGAAAGTAGTCACTTGCATGGAGTCATTTCTGACTCGGACAGTGTTTCCTCATCACATGGCCAGTACTTTATAATACTAACTGAAATATCTATGTTGTTATTTCTCCATTAATGTGAATGAACTTACGATTTTAAGACAATTACTTCAGCCTAGTTTAACACATCCATGCAGCCTCATCTTTTTTGTGTTTTGCACTTCTCAGTAAAATCTTGCTACCCACTTCTTCCCAAGTGAAATAATTTGTATGTCATAGTCTATTTCAAATACTGTTAGGCTAGGAATTTCATTTTTTCTCATTTCCTACCATACTTAAGCAATTTATTTTCTTTGCTTTCTGTTAATACCTTACTCCATGTATATATCTAAAATAACAGTGTTTTTATTCATTTTTGTAAAAAGACATTTACCCTTGAAGTTTTCTTCAGATTGCAGTCTTTTGTTCTCCATTTCTTTTACACTACAACAATTGTGATTGTAATCATATAAACTAACTTAAAAGTCACCCACTTCAGAGTATACTTATTTTCAAATGAAAAAATAATGTACTTCACCACTAGCCTCTGTAATGTCTTGTTTGTGGGCATGGTGGTGGTAAATACCAATGTAGTTTAGTCAATATAGTTTAGCAAGATTTATAGATACAGACAGTATATGTAATGAGACTCTGTGTTGCATTCAGTGGGGTATTGCACACATCAGCACAGACTTTCAAAGCTATATAGACAACTGACATGAGGCTGGGTTGATTCAGCAAGAAAAAGCCTATTTTATTACATGAGAAAGTCTCCAGTATGCAATAACATACTTAACCAAAACAGCCAATCTTAAATCTTCTACCTGGTGGATTTTTGATACTTTTTTTCCTATTAGACAGGAGGTTAGATCCCCTTTGAGGGCATCTGTACAATTTGTTGGCCCGTCATAAAAGCTACATAACTCTTTCATAGACAATTCACAAACCTTCACTTCCTTGATTTTCTTACTGATTGGCTAGTTACTTTCTTGAATGGGCTTCCTTGACCAGTCACATATCAACAATGCATTTCTATGTTGGAATAGACTCCCACTGCCACTGTGAGCCCTTCCTGATTCTATAACTACAAAATTGGTGCTTTCTCACCTAATGTCATTTAAACTAAGTACCAGTGGCAAAGTAAGGATAACTGTCCATATCCTAGCTTTAATATTATGTTTTATTTGTTTGCTTATTTTCAGGAAATATCTGATATGGTATTCATCATAACTAGTACTATTCTGATCATGAAATAATGGAAATTCTACTACTTACTTACAGTGTTTTCTTCTGGTGACATGAGATGTCTTTTTGTGACGAAATAGAAAAATAATGGGAGAGTGCTGCTGAAATTATAGATGTGGTCCAAATGTAAATGACTGAACTGACAAACAATTTGCTTTCATGTTATCAAAACTGGTAAAGGATTCTGCACCCCAGGAAAATGCACCTTAGTAATCATTGAACCCAATAGTGGAGAATTTGGTGGAAGGAATCAAAAATAAAAAAAAAATGATTATGATGGTGGAGAATCAAACAAGTGTGCCTCTAGAAAGTGCATCAGTGATGAGATAAAGGAGGGAAGTGAAGCTGGAGGTTTAGAAGGAAATAAAATGGCTTTAATAAGAGTTGTTAGATAGCATGCATATGCATTGAAAAACAACGATTCTCAAAGTAAGCTGAATATAAAAGCAACAAGGGATATTTGGTTCCACTGGAACAAATCTGGTGCCTACTGAAAAAAAAAAAACATGAGCTATTTAAATCATCCAATGATCTCAAAAGGTCCAACAATATGTAGGAATTTAAAACTGGCCTCATCTTATTTTTGGGAACAAATACTGCAGTGTTGACATATAGGTGGGATTTCAGACATTCCTCTTAGTCCAAAAATAATATGACATGATAAGATATAATATAAATGCTATGGGTTCCCTGACAAGTCCACAAATAATTTGTGATTGCCTCACACAAGTGTGACCAGAAATGACCAAAAGTTTCCAAATACAAACAGTATTTGGGAGAGAAAAAAAACACAAAAAGCATTTTTGCTTGACCACAAGTTCCCCGCACCTCTGATGAGGGGGTATATACCTTCACATAATGCTGCTGTTTGCATAGCAAACTATAGGGAAAAAAGAATTTTGGTGCACTGGCAATTCACTTTTCCTGTGAAAAGCTGGTTGGTCACACAATAGTGATTGTATAAATACATTTCAGTCACTGGTGCTTTTAGACAAGGCTTGCTCACATGATAAGAAATATGATATAATTCTGAAATATGGTATAGAGAAATGCATACATATGTATTACAACTATAGTATAACTAGATTTGTACTCAGTACAACAATCCATCATTTGTAAAATTTTAAATAAATATGAATTTGTTAAAATGGTCATATTTAAATGACAACAACTTGCATATTATTCTCAGATCACATGAAGACCTGTAGAGAACTAACTGTAATCAGGATTTTGCATAAGGTAGAATATAAAAATGTGTCATTTGAAAGGAAGGTATCTGGAAAATATATGACTGCCAAATAACTCTTCCTTGGAACTGTCATTTGCTGGCTCAGTATCAAGACTAGATTTACAGTCATAATTATGTTAATAATCACTAACATGTCATGCCAGGGATTTAGAAAAGAACATCTCCTGGAGATACTGCATTTCCTGTTTGTCACAGTAATTATTTATCCTTTTTATCAGTTATCTGGAAAGGATCTGAGATAAATAAAATGCCATGCTTGTACTGTTTCTCATTTTATGCCAAAACAATTTGTCTTCTGTAAAATGAATGTTTGGCCATTCTTCTGGTATCAACATACTTTGTTATGTTGTCATTCGTTTTTCCCCATTAATATTGCATTATTCCTGTTCATGGGACTGTTTATGCAAAATATCTTGTTTCACAAGTATCACTAAACATTAAACTGAATTATATAGCTCTTCTAGTAGAATAAATGGAAACCCTGTTTGCTCTCAGCATGACATTTAAAGTAAATAACTTTAGACTTGTTAATTCTTATAGTTACACTTACATTTTGCATAAAGCAGTCTATTAGCACACTGCCTATACTTCAAAGTGGAATCACCATTCACTGCATAATTCTTTGGCGAACAAAAATCTCTGGTGGCAGACAATCTTAACTCTCACTATATCCGGCATTGTAAATATAACAAATATATCATCAAATATTGGAACTACTGCATGCTAGGGATGTAAAAATTGTTTTTCTACCACTGTTGATTCTTGAACAGTCATCAGTAACTACTAACACTTTTTATGCTGACCAATATAAATGGATACATAGATCAGTCGATATTTCACCTGTATATTCTAACATTTGTATTTATACAGTGTACATTATCAGTTTGTTTTGTATTGGCTTTATGTGATAACCTTCTGCTTTTGTTTGATTCATTCACAGTTGTTTTCATGTTGGCACATAGTATTCTGATCATGTTCTAATATCTTCAGTGTGTCATTTTTTTTTTCAGTTTTACATTCTGCTTCTATAGGTTTTATAACTTTGCCAGACCAAACTTATTATTAAATTCTAATTTAGTATAGTGGATTATTACCAAATTTATTTACTAATTACAATTCAAAAGACTGTATTTCATCCATCTAGTTCTCAGCTGTCATTGGGTTATGTCATAGTTTATAATATATATATATATATATATATATATATATATATATATATATATATATATATATATATATATATATATTGTGTTGCTCTGTTGTGCTGATGTTTTCTCTTAAATTTGCTCTCTTGATTTATTCCTTCCTACCACTGCTTCTTCTTACTTTGGCATAACTATTATGTTTCTTACATTTTGTACATATTTTACTTAAGTCCTTTACTGGATACTCTTCACCAATGTCTTCATTGTCTTTTGTTACTCTTTTTTCATTTTGCTTTTTTCATTTTAGTCTATCTTCTTAACTACCCAGTCTTTGCTTTCACATTCTTAACATTTTTTTTATTTTTGTTATGTGTCACAATCTTCATTTCCTGAACTCCTTAAGTATCAAGGAAACTTTTAGAAACAAAAGGGTTATTTCTGTCTCAGACACATTTTCTTTCTTATCATGCCACTACTGTATCCTGTTGCATAAATGTATTATGTGGTCCTGTTTTTTTTCACTTAACATGAATAAACCTGATAAAGAATTCTGTATACTCATCTTTTTATGTTTTGCACTTAAATCCTTATACCCACTTCTTCCAGTGTGAGCTTATCTTTATGTGTCACAGTCTATTTCAAATATTGGTAAGCTAGGAATTTCTGGTTTTCTTATTTCCTGTATACTCCAACATTTTACTTTTCTTTGCTTCCCTTCCACCTTTACTATATAGTCTTCTTCATGTGTACCTCTATTAGTAGTAAATTTTTATTACTTTTTGTAAAGAAATCCACTCAGGATTAAAGTTTTCTTCTGATGACAGTCTTTTGTCCTAGCTCAATAGCAAACATATAAACTAATTTCAAAGTTTTCATCTTAGTGTTTACTTAATGAACAAATAATTTACCTCATTACCAGCTTTTATATTTGTTGTTTGTGGACCTGTTGGTGGTTTAAGTCACTGTAGTTCATAAAATGTAGTTTAGCAAGGCAGTATAGATTTTAAAGCTACATAGATGAGTGACATGGGTCTGGATTTATTCACCAATGGTGAGCCGCCTGGAGGACCTTTTGAGAATGTATTTTCAAACAGAAGTTTGGAGTCATATAGACAGCATAAGAACCAATTATTGGCTGGTCATATGTGTTTGTTCAGTGACTTTCTGAATGGGCACACTTGCCCAATTACATATCAACAATGCATTTCTATGTTGGAATAGACTCCCATGGCCATTGTGAGCCTTTCCTAATTCTATAACTATAAAAGGGGTGTTTGGCCACCTAATATCATCTTACCCATGTACCAGTGGCAAAGTAAGGTGGCTGCATGGCTTTACAAATTACAGCTTTAATATTCAGTTTTATTTGTTTGCTTACTTATTTCTGCTGACTGCATTAGTCACATTTGGCATGGCCTATTTTCAGGAAAGGCACAAAGCGTCTTCATTATGACTATCAGTAATATGGCTAGGATACAAATGGGAAGTTACTTACCTGCTAGGGATACTGGTTTCATCTTATGACACAAGGCAGATTCTTGTGATGAAGGAGAACAGAAATGGGAGAATGCTGTTGACATTATGGATAGAGACCAAATGCAAGCAGCTGAACTAAGTTATTTGTCTTCATAATTGTTACTAAACCTGATAAAGAATTCTGTACCCATGGAAACTGCACCTTTGTAATCATGACACCAGACAGTGTAGGAAATCACAAATGAAGACATAATTATGATGGAGGTGAAGCAAGCAACTGTGTCTGTAGAAAATGTAAGAAGAACAGATCAGCAGACGCATTAGTAAACATTATGGGCCAGATTCACGAAGGCTTGCACGGAGTCCAAGAGTAGAGTAAGACTCCATGCAGCCAACATGTCTGCCAAGAGATCCAGGAACAGCTGGCAGGGGTGTGCAAGAGAGCTCCTAAAACTCCTTTTACACGGACAGGGCTAGGATATGCAAATTACCTCATTTGCTGCTGAAAGTTATGCAAATGAGGTAAATTCTGATCCAGAAACCTAACCTGTCCGAGTAAGAGTAGTGTTATTTGTAGAAATGTACTCGGTTGTCAACTGAGTACTGTTCTGCAAATAGCAAAACGGAGCTGTGACAGCTCCAAATAAAGGATGCATCCAGTTGAGGAAGCATGCCAATGGCCAAATATACAGCCATTGGCAATTCTACCCATTGCAAAAAATAAAATTAATAATTTTTTTTTTACCCCGATCTCCAAAGTTTAAGCGTAGCGCAGCATCACACAAAAGTGCTGCGCTGTAAAAATAAAAAAAAAAAAAACAAAAGCCAAAAATAGGCATTTTAGTATAAATATACATCTGCCATGCAAGTGAATGGCAGGCTGAAGACAACATGGCTACCGAGTAGAGGTTGCTAAGGGGGGGTAAGCTCAGTCTAAGAGATGTAACCAAGCATTAGTAGGCAATCCTATGCAAATGAGGTTAAGGATAGTGAATCCCAATTTCACATGGCATATGAGCAAAGTCCGAGGACTGTAAGAGTAGGATAAGGGGAGTATCAGAGTAGAAGATAGGTGACATCATGAGAGGGGTATGTATGAAAGAATGTAAGCTCATTGGAACAGAGTGGCATGTGTTTGCTGTCAGTTACCCATCACTGGAAGAGGCATGTCAACAGGTATCCTAGCTAAAGGCAAGAAATTGAAGGTGTATGCCATAGATAACACTAAAGTTTCTTGTAGAAGTGCCTGCAATGTGTATGCGCGCATGTGCGCGCCTGTAAAACCGAGTAAGCCTGTGTGCATGTGTGTGCACCTGTGTGCGTGCGTTTAAGTCGGAGTAAGCAATTATAAGGTTGTTGAAACCTGTGTAAGCGCGTTTGCACCTGTGTGCATGCGTTTAAGCCAGAGTCAGCAAGTGTTAGGCCGTGTAAGCATGTGTGCACGCATGTGAGCTGGTGTGCGCGTGTTTGCGCTTGTTTGCGCAGCGTTGCCCCCTGTGGAAACAGAAAGGGAAAAGGAAGCACAACAAATAGTAGGAAGTTAATCAAGGAGAAGTAGCAGAGCTAGCAGGTGAAACAGATCAGAATCAGCCAATTACACAGGCAGTACACTAGCCCAGCCCAGCCCAGCACTTAAAACTCTGCAAACAACTTTCCACTATGTTTTTCTCAGATACATTGCAACACTGCAGTAAGCTAATAGAAGTGAAAACTGAAAAAGCTTTACTGAGACAAAGAAATGGATGCCATTGCTGTTATAAGGTGACATATGCAACATGCTGAGGGTGGTGACAATGCGAATGCTGCTGAGCAACCCACAGTGAGGAGATGGAGAAGAGTGTACAGGCTCAGGGTAACCTACCAGGGGCTACATGAGCTGGAGATAGTGGAGCACTATAGAGTGGACAGAGACCTCATGCAGCAAATTGTTGAGCTGTGCAGGCCACACCTCACACACAGAATCAACAGAGGGGAACCCATTCCAGTGGAAACCAAAGTAAGTGTTGGCCTAAGAATACTAGCAACAGGTACCTTCCAGAGACCAACTGGTGATATGATGGGGATGTAACAGGCATCAGCATCCAGGGTACTGCACCAGTTCCTGAATGCCATGTCAGCACATGTCGGTGATCATGTATATTTCCCCAATTCCCATGAGGTATTGGCGAGCAATATGCATCTTTTCCAGCAAATAGCGGAATACCCTGAGCTAGTGGGTGCAATAGACTGCACGTGCATACACATCAAAGTACCAGCTGGTGAGCGGGATAGGGTCTACTTTAACCACAAGGGTTTCCCCTCCATCAACTGCCAGGTCATGTGTGATACCCAGGGCATAATAATGAATGTGTGTGCTGGCTGCCCTGGAAGCTACCATGATTCCCATATCTGGCATCTGACACAGCTGTACCAGACATTTGCCAATGGGGACATCCCTCATGGTCACCTAGTGGGGGATGCTAGATATATACTGGAGCCATGGCTGATGACACCCATCAGAAATTCACACACACCTGAAAAGGAACGCCATAATGAGGCACACGCACAAACATGAAATGTAATTGAGCGTGTGTTTAGGCTGCTGAAGTCACGGTTCCGGTGCCTGGACACATCTGGTGGAGCCTTGCAGTACTCACCAACTACATGTACCCAAATGGTCATGGTATGTGCTATGCTGCATAATATGATCCTGCGAAAACAGCTGCAGCAAGAGCAGCATAGGGCCAGGCCAAACAGCCCCCCACCATTGCCAAGGCCATCATAGGCAGATCGTGACTTGGAAGAGGAACAACCTAAGCCTGCCCCAGTAGGCAGAAGGAGGCATGCCCAGTATGCTTTGGCCTTGGCAAAGAGGCATCGCATAGCATATACACTGGCTCAGTAGGAACCCTGGAAATGATACCTCTCTCCGACTCGCACATATAGTAAAAGGGATGCCCAACTTGATACTACCTGTTGTCAAACATGTTTAGGGAGTGTAATATGTGCATCTGACATAGGCAGCCCTGCAGCACCACCTGAGGCATGATTGTCATGTTATAAGCAATATAAAGCAGTGCTAAACAGCTTTAACCACTATTTAGTATATGTAAACAAAATTGCACACACTAAGTAGCACAACTTTGGACAATGTTGAGCAATATAGGGCAGCGTTCATCAATGTTGGTTAACGTTGAGCAATGTTGTGCAGGTTTGGTCAAAGTTGGGCATAGTTGAGCAAAAGCAGGTAAACATGGTCATATTTGCTTTACTGTTCCTTAAGCAGTTTGGTCTCCCCAGTATGAAAATATGAAGCAGTGACAGTCCTCGAACCCAGGATACTGTGCACTATAGTCACAGTACTGAACCACTAAACCATGACAGTATTTTGCTGTTCAGTCTGTATGAAGAAATGTTGATAAGTCTATGCAAAGTGTCTCCTGAAAACCCCGCAGGCACAGCATAATCCCTGTAGAGTTATGACACAAAGGTGAGCCTTGCAGTAAAAATACAACTCGATTTACAACACACATATAGTATAAATGTTAATATTGGGCGTGTTCACACACGTCAACAAATGTAGTGGACTTCACACAGCAACATACTGAAAATTCACACTGGGCATGCTCACACACTTAGGCCATGTCTGAGTACAGCAGTGGGCCATACATATCAGGCAGTTGCATGTGTTAACCCAGGAACCTCTCACAATTCACCAATCCTGACTTGTGCATACAGTGATATGACAACAGACAAATATATAATATATTGGAACCGTGTCATAATCAAATATGTACTACAGATACTTAGGTTGGTCATAGAAAGTTGAAAAGCAAAGAAAAAAAAACCCGAAATCAGTATCATCAATAAACAATGGTCATGGAAAGATTATCTGCGAAGGAGTCATTACAGAACCATGACACTTCCTTCAGCTATGTCATAAATAGCAATGCACACTCATATATGTCCTGAGTCAGGGCCAACTGTAAATGACTGACAATGCCAACATCCTACATACCTACTTCCCACTGACAAAAGGCTCACTCATCATACCAGGAGATATCACATGTAGAATGGGTAAACAGCTCCTTCCAAAGCTAAAAACATGGCATCAATTGGATTACATTGTGCCCTTATATGTGTCATAAGTGAACTGTAGAACAAATAGACCCTGCACCGGAGCAGTCTGTTGAGCCTCACCCTCTCTACAGGATATGAAACTGTTGAATGGGTTACAGCAACATATGGCACACTACACAAATGTTGGTGCACAACAGACCATGGGAACTATAGTCTTATAAGCCGATGAAGTCTGATCTGCAAGGCCATGGAGTCCATCAGGATTGAAGTCAGAAACAGAGCTATTGTAAGCCTATAAACACACAACCCTACCAACTTTGGACTGTTCATGGGCAGATCATATTTCCCAAACCTGCTAGACTGTTTGCAAGGCAGCCACCCAGGATGTACATAAATGAAATGAGCTACACACGTCCCACATACACTTTGAATAGGCCTTTTCCAACATCCCAGACACATGTCGTATCTACAAAATAAACAACCTGTGCATAAATATGTATTGTCATTGGATGGATTGGCAACTGTGCCACAGATAGATCACACAAGCTAAGAATTGTGGAGTCCTGTTTAAGCTGGTAACACCTGCTGTCCCCCATGTCTCAGTCCTGGGATTGCATAAAACTAAGTGCACACACATTACCATGTCTAGTCTAATGATGTCAGCATCCCAGAAATATAGCAGTGGAAATGAAAACTCCCAATAAAGCATATAGCGTGTCGTGTTAATGCGTATCTCTGCAGTATCATAACATAGTTAGGTAGGGATTTGAATCCTGCAATTGCTGAGTGTGTGGGTGTGTGTGTTTGGGGGGGATGTGTCTGTGTGATTTTCTTGGAGAGTATTGCCCTTTTTGGAGACTAGGAAAACACCTTAAAAGTGTTATATTCCTGTTTGGCAGGTCTGATGATGCCAGCATCCTACAAATATAGCAGTGGAAATGAAAGCTCCCAGTAAAGCATATAGCATGTCGTGTAAATGCATATCTCTCTAGTATCATAACATAGCTAGATAGGTGTTTGAATCCTGCAATTGTTGAGTGTGCATGTGGGTGGGGTGTGTATGTTTCTGTGTGATTTCCTTTGAGAGTATTGCCCTTTTTGGAGACTAGGAAAACACCTTAAAAGTGTTACATTCCTGTTTGGCAAGTCTGTTGCTGTCAGCATCCTACAAATATAGCAGTGGAAATAAAAACATCCAGTAAAGCATATAGCGTGTCATGTTAATGTTTATCTCTCTAGTATTATAACATAGTTAAGTAGGGGTTTGAATCCTGTAATTGTTGCGTGTGTGGGGGGTGTGTATGTTTCTGTGTGATTTCCTTTGAGAGTATTGCCCTTTTTGGAGACTAGGCAAACACCTTAAAAGTGTTACATTCCTGTTTGGCAAGTGTGATGATGTCAGCATCCTACAAATATAGCAGTGGAAATAAAACCCCCCAGTAAACCATATAGCGGGTCATGTTAATGCATATCTCTCTAATATCACAAGATAGTTAGATAGGGGTTTGAATCCTGCAATTGCTGGGGGTATGTGTATGTTTCTGTGTGATTTCATTTGAGAGTATTGCCCTTTTTGGATACTAGGAAAACACCTTAAAAGGGTCATATTCCTGTTTGGCAAGTGTGATGATGTCAGCATCCTACAAATATAGCAGTGGAAATAAAAACTGCCAGTAAAGCATATAGTGCGTTATGTTAATGTGTATCTTTCTAGTATTATAACCTAGGTAGGGGTTTGAATCCTGCAATTGCTGAGTGTATGTGTGTGCGTGTGTGTGTGATACTGTTGGTCAATGTGTTGTGTGTTTAGCTTTTACTACTGTATGACATATCAGTATAACAACAGTATGTGCATTGCACACTTCAGGTATCTGTGTGGCAAATACATATATGTACATGTGACCTCAATTAGTTCATAGGTGTGAAGCCTGCTTTCGACATGAATACATCTGTTACCTATGACAGATTGTGATGCTGCTTCTCAGACCTTCGGTCACATATGTATGTTTGTGACAAGGCCAGCCACTGTAGTGATCTGTGGCCTAGGTCATCTGTGTCACACACCCATGACAGTTTCTATACAATAGTGGGAGTGAGGGTTCATGCCTTGGGTATATTTCAGACATGTTCAAACACAACAAAGTCTGTCAATAATGGATATTCATTATATGTGTACAACAACTTTGTTGATATGCATACAGACCCCTTATTGGTTACGTGATACACCGGGGGACTTCAGAATACCTATGGAAATGTGAATACCAAAGGACAGATGACATAACACTTGGTCATATGTACACATCGGTACCCGTTCTACATGTTTGGGGCTACTAACTATGTGGTACTGTCGGGATACAATGTTTAATAAATGTGGATGACTATGCTATATTTGTCTTACAGCTTTACAGCATGGGTTGGACAACAGGTATCTGTCTGTATGATACCCTTGTGGAGGATAAGTGTTTCATCCGGAGAATGCATTGTAGGCCACTGTTTGCATTTCCAGATATGGACAGACATATCCCTTGTGTGTTTGCTTGTACCTAAGAGGGCTATATGCCAAACAGGAGTGGTCCCAGGATTGGGTTGCGGTCAATACTACTGGTTACTGGTATAGTATAGTACCAGACGAATCCAAATGCTACTGAGTTACCTACAGCTGTGTGTCAGTTGTCAAGACATCATCTAATGATTGGTTATAGTCAAGCTGTTGAGGTTGTGTACACTACCAGAATGTAAACCAATGACAGATAGTAACAGTATCACCCACAGCATAGTGTCAAACCATGTCATACAAACATGTGTACCCAAGTTAAAACATATGTGTATTAAAATGCATACTGGCCACCAATAGAAATGATGAAGTCTTGACCCTGTGTAATACAGGGCATGTCACCCTTCCCATGTGCCCACTATGCATGTACATGCAGACAGTGCATCTCCACCATGTTCACAGATGTACACCTGCAAATCTAAACTGCACACATCACACACATACTGTCCACTCACCAACACATGCTGCCAAAACTACACACATCAGCCAAGTGGCACATGGGCGGACAATACATTTTTGGAATTAACACTGTTGTAAACAATACTACATTGATAATCATAGCTTTAATGGCACAATGGCTATGTTCATGCGTAAAATCAGACTAGTCTCTCCCTGAGCGACCACTTATCCTACCACACTTTACTAACCTGGGCCTCCTGTTCCCTTGAACCTAACCATTGCTCTTTTGACCATTAATCCCCCTGTTTTTTACAGCATTATTCTTCTCTTTTTTGATTGTTCCTTTATACTCCATTGATATTATACTTTGGCTGTGATGATGTATTAGAGTATAATAACACTAATGTTCCTCTACTGTATGTTTGTATAACTGAGTGGACATTAGCTGCCCAATTGTTTTTCACATCTAACCTAAGTAAAATTTAATAATATGAATTAGCATCTGTCTCCCCATCTTATCTATGGATTTGTAATCCTACTTCCATACTGTTATGCCTGTTGAGTTTTTTCTCTTTTGTCTCCTCATCTGTCTCTTCATTACATGTATGTATATTGTAAACCTACTTGTATATTGTTATCTCTGTGGAGCTTTTCTCCCCGGGCCTCCACTGAAAAAGGACATGTATCCAGTCGGACTATCCCGGTCAACAAATGTAAAATAAATAAAATAATAATAAATTTAATGCATCATGCCTGCTCAGATATACCTACAGGGATATCATTACACTGTACTGTTGACAACATGCTAACATTGCTACACTGTTATACAGTCGCCCTGTGCATCAGCACCATGTTAGCCTGTTCCTGCATCAATGTTACAGATGACAGGAGGTGGCACAATTTCATCATATGCACAGGGTGTGTTATTGGTTTGCCAGAGCCTGACATTGACCCATCCAATCGACATGTATGTATGTGTCTGTGTGTAAGGGACAACAGTACAGCATGGGTCAATGTTGATGTAATGTGTGTGTGTGTATGTGTTAGCCCTAGGTTTTTGGATTATGTGTGTGTGTCTGCATGCACACAGTTCCACCATGTGGCTGCCATATACGGGAGGTTGTGGGACAGCCACAGACTGTACCTGCCAGGCTGTACAGATCACCGTCTCTGGCCACGGACACAGTACCTGTGCCTGGCAGGGGTGCAACAGACAGTATCAGGTACTAAGCCAGACTGGGTACTATCATCAGAGGCAGAGGGATGTTGACTAGACCCATGTCCCTGCTGGGACTGGCCAGAGCCACGTGCATGTTTTCTTCTATGACGGTCTATTGACAGCCCTGCTCCAACATTGATGGGGCTGGTACTGCCACTACAGGAGCGGCTGTGACTTGTGTGTCATCGATGTTGCTGGCATATGTCCACGTCGACGTCTCGACCGTCCTGCACTGTCCTAGCACATGGATGTTACATTGCGGAAGACATCTAATGTCTCCCCCCGTCTATCAATGACCTTGGTGTAGTGACGCACTGCACCCGCAAGGCCACGGATACTGTCATTGATAGCAGTGTTATGGGATCTCTGCCCCTCAGTCCCTGTCTGGTGTACCGTTCCATACTTGCATGTGCCTGAATTACAGCTCGGAACATACCTGAGGTTGTAAGACCTGCGGGGGCACATCTGCCAGGGGCATTACGACCAGCAGTGCTCCCACGAGAACCCCTGGACATCTGCCTATGTGGCACCATTCCAGGAATCTGGGTATGGCTGCTGTGATGGGTTGCATGTGCCATAGATACCACACTATCCTTGTCAATGCCTACTGTATGCTGTCCCTCAGCTAAGACCATTGGTGATGAGGGATGTATTGGCAGTATGAATGTGCACATAGATGGTGTGGAAAGCTGTGTACTGTCGATTGGTGGAACAACAACAGACCCTGTCAAACCTGCCTGTGCCACAACACATGTTTCATCATCTCCACTATTTGTGGCAGTGTCTTCAGGTTCCCTGCTGCACTCAACCAACACAACCTCAGCACATGTGAGAGGGAGACAGGAAACACACTTTACATTCTGTATATGATGTTAGCACACATGCACACATGCACACATGAACATATGCACACATGACACAAATACACTATTCACTAAAGTAGACACACACACACACACACACACACACACACACACACACACACACACACACACACACACACACACACACACACACACACACCAACAGCAATCCAGAACATACCCATTAGTGGTTGATGGTGGAGTACAGTATCACAAGCCAAAGAGCCCTATCACACGTGTCAGCATGCAAGATGTGTGTTGCTCAACAGCATGCAGTGCGAGTGTGGAGAGTCCTTGTTAATAACAGTATACATGTGTTTGATGCATGTGTGTTGTTCAATGATTGGCCTCACCCTGGAACACAATGTGTACATGGGCACAACATTGCTGTGCAAGTATTAAATGCTTTTCAATGTCCTGTGCACCATCACTCACAGGAATACATACCATGGCTGGATTCACACAACTGTCAGGTCTATAGCAATGAATGCTATATGTTGTACTGTAGTTACTGTAACTGGATGTAGTGTAGTACCATGAGCCATCATCAGGCAGCATCATGTGGTCACTCAAGGCCACTAATGTGTGCCACACTGGCAACTATCTTGCTGTACCTGAACTGCAGCACTGTGGCTACATTAACCATTTCACAGGCAGTTGTTACATGGGTATGTAAGGTGTTCAGTAGGGAGCATTGCCTAACATGAATGTCTTGTTTGTTGAAGAGTTTTGCAACGCCCCATGATAGGCCTTTACCCCTCAGGTATAGTATATGTGCTGCGTGAATGACATTTGGGATACTGGAGTCTGACCTTACAGCAGGTGTCTACATACACCATGTGTATCATATTGACACGTACTGCATATGACAAGGTGGTGTATGTTGTGTGCATGTGTATTGACTCTGCCTATACAATGTCCACTACAGTGTACCACAGTTGTTTGGGATGCTCTGTGTATAGCATGTGTTTGAGGCAGCCACTCATGCTATTGGGATGTGCATAGTCCCACAGAAAACATGCAGAGCATGCATTATGTGTTGGCCATATACACATGTACAACACCTACACATAATGCATACATGTGTATATGGCCTAAAACCCATGACATGCACATGTTATTTGCCATATGACATGTAGAACACTCACCAGCATGGGTCTGCTGTCTTGCTGTCACACCAGAGGGACCTACAAGGATATGAGACAGTTTGTCAGTGTCAACAACTGTGGCATTGCTGCTGTGACTTTGCAATATTACAGTAGTACAACGGTTGACAGTCACAGGCATACAGATTAAGTTCAGAATTATCGGTATTGCATAACACCAGGCTCCACATCTTCCAAATACACAGTACACATCTGACATATGCATGTTCTAACAATCAAGCTAACAGTAGTCTACATATATGGCATGTTACCTGCACGCTCCGAGTCAACTTGCTGGGTGACTCCAGCCTCCATGATGACACATGTTTGTTGTAGTGGTTGGCCAGGAGTCACCATGCTGAGGAGCAGCTCTTCCACTTTGGTAAGGGGTGGATGTGATGCAGCACCACCACCTGTGGCAAGCTGTTGTCTGTGGACATCAGAGGCATGCTGCCGGACATGTCTGATTAAATCACTGCAGTGATGGCATACCTGCTCATAAGTCCGGTTATGCAAGCCTACGTCATTAACCCAATGGACAACATCCTGCTACAGTGCAGTGTACTCATGCTGGTCCTGGCTGGTTCCGGAGAACAGCAGGGTGCAATGTTGTAATACTGTGGCTATGATTAATTCCTCCTCTTCAGGGAAATAGGCAGGGTTGCGATGATGAGACATGTCCCTGGAAGAAAATAAAACAATTATTGTGAGCAAGTCTTGTGGCACACTTAACATTCTAAAGTACAGATATCAATGAAATGCCATATATAGCAACCTATTGGCTGTCAGTAGATACACACTTTTAATATCACACATCAGTGCGGAGCCCACAACTGCCTGACAGTGCCTGGCACATTCTATATATTAAGCAACAAAGTGAAGCCAGTATGTAAGACTATACAACAGCACATGGCACACTGTATGTGACACAATGCACCACCTATCCACAGGAGGTATATATGAAGCTAATGCATACAGAAATTTGTCATCCATTGAAATTATTGTAAAGTACAGTTACAGTAATACCAGTATACCATACTACTTGTTGATAGCAAACCCTTACATAACATGTGCACATTCATCAATATAGGTGGCATACTGCTGTACTACACTATACATGTTGCTAGATATGCACGTATATCCTGTAACACACATACGTCCCAGGCCATGTTACAGGCATACCCACACACACATCAGACATACCTACAAGACACAAAGGTATGTCAACCCAGATGAGCTTTACCTGTGTACCATACAGTACTGTGTGTCAGCACTTACAAAACCTTATGCCTGAGGTATGTAATGTGTGGGGACTACAGGTAACAAACAAAACAGTGTTTCAAAGCAATGTGGATATACACCATACTGTGCTGTTTAGGCCTACAACTTCAGGTAGTACCACAGTTCATACGGGATTTGTATTCACTAGTGTTAACAATCAATGAGCATACATGTACTGCTTTAGCCTACAATGGCACACTCCAGACAACACCATCGGACTATGTCAAACTGTATACCATACTGATTTTGCTGCCTAGCAATAGCATACATATCTTTTGTGGGGATCAGAGCTAGAACACCACATACCTTGATATAAACATTAACCTAGTAGGCTATCACACATATACGCAACGTTGACACATTCACCTACACATTCACCATCACATTCAGTCAACATCACATAGCAATTGATGCAACATGTACATACGTGTGTGTATCAGGTCATAGGTAGCTCATAGGCTATTAGGCATAGGGCCTATAGAAGCCAAGCCATATGGTATCCTGCCCTTCAACACCCATGTAATTTAAGTTCATGTGCCCCTGTCATGCTGAGCCACAGAGGTGATTCCGGGGTTGTATTTCCTATGTCACATCCATTCATCATGATTATTCATGATGACTGCTAATGAGGACCTTTCTTTGCTATTGATAGGTAGTTAGTTCCAGGGTATGGTATGTGTCTGAGATGAGAATATACCACTCCAGCATGTTCTGCTTTTTGACGTTACAAGGTTTAGATCAGTACAGTGTGTAGCTTGTAGGGATGTTGATCTGTTGACATGGAGCATGTCAAACACCCGTGGGTTTGGCATAGCTTTGTATGTTAGGCAGCGGTTGCCTCTGGATGTGCGGTATGTGACACAGTGTAGCTGTAGTTTTGGAAGACAGTCTGCATAGGGCATCTGTTTGGGTCTGGTAATACTTTTTGTGGTGTTGGTGCCTGGCGTCTACACTTGCTGTAGATGTCTTCTGAGGCACATACCAAAAGGACCATTGTACTCTATGATGGGTTTTATGACTGATGAGTAGAGTGTAACACTGACCTCTCATTCCATGTATGACACACCTTTTGTGATGACATATGGACACCGTACACAGTTTACATGACTAGTGTGGCACTGTGATTATCAAAAGGGACACTACTGTCCACCTGTGTCCTGTGGTCTCTTATCACATTTTTGGTGTTGAGTAGACTACCACCTATGTGGTAGTTCATGGGTACAGGGTTTTTAACAAAAGGGATGGCAATACATTTACAACATTGAGCTTGAGCTTACATATAAACATCCATTGGTGTACATATAAATTTACATGTAGGCACATATACAGTCCACCTTTCAAGGTGGTAATATCAATTATGCAAGGGTTGAGAGATACAGTTATGTAATACTTTTGCACAGTCTTGTGCAGAATGCATTGAGGGTATTCTCAGGCCATGTATCTTTAGCAGGACTCCCTGTCTGGAAGACTATAAACTTAGCAAATCATACCCACAGCGTTTAAACGCCACATGTCATATACCACCACTGTATGCTGTCTTGTTTGCCACACACTACAACCTACATGAAAATATGCACATAACAACATTCACCAACATATATATGTCCACCCTTTACAAACAGTTGCAGTATGTACCTTGCTCTATGCACATGTTAAGATGCTAATATATCTGACACATAAATATCTCTACATATGTGTGTGCCATACACACACAAGTTACAGACTGTTGTACATCTGTAGACCTCACGGCTGACCTGTTGAGCCTTGCTACAACATGAACAGTTGTCACATGTGTGCATGGCAGTAATATTACAGGGAGTATTTATAGCTGCTAATGCTACATTACTATATTAGCCTGGTACAGCAGTTGCCAATGCTAAGCTACACATTATATGACTATCATGCATGTGTTACTCTGTCACATCCATGTTTATATAGCTGTTTGCACTACTCCCCCAGGCAGCCATTATACACAGTACTGTACAGAACATAGATGACATGATCGGATGTTTGACATTAAATGCTGAGCTACATATTTATAGGTTCATAGGTATGTACTAGGCTATCAGCCCTAGGGCCCATGCAAGCCTAGCCAAAAAATGTACCCTGACTTTCGCCACCCAAGAAAATTATTTTCCTGTGCCCCTGTCAAGCAGAGCCACAGAAGTGATCCCCGGGGTGAATTTCCCATTTCTAATCCAATCATCAAGATTTTTCTTGAAGAGTGCTAATGAGGAGCTCTGTTTGACATAGATAGGTAGTCCGTTCCAGAGTATGGGAAGTCTCTGGGACAGGAATCTATCCCTCCAGCATGTTCTGTTTATTGTAGTGACAAGGTTAAGGTCCCTAGAGCATGTAGCTCAGAGAGATTGGGATTTCTTTAAGTGGAGCATGTCCAACAGCTCTTGAAATAGCTTTGTATGTTAGGCAGAGATCGCCCCTGAGTAGGCGATATGCGATGGAGTAAAGCTGTAGTTTTTTTGAGACGGTCTGCATAGGGCATCTGTTTGAGGCCAGTAATCCTCTTTGTGAGGTATTTCTGTGGTCTTTCCAGTTGTTGTAGATGTCTTATGAGGTACATACCAAAAGGGGCGTTGTACTCTATAATGGGTCTAATGAGTGATGAGTAGAGGGGAACAATGACCTCTTTTTTTCTGGATGAGAATCCTTTTGTGATGAGATGAGCCACGTAGAAGGATTTTCTGACCACTGTGGCGATGTGATTATCAAAGGAGAGACTACTGTCCACCTGTGTCCCAAGGTCTCTTATCACATTTTCGGCATTAAGTAGACTACCAGCTATGTGGTAGTTCATGGGTACAGAGTTTTTACTAAAGGGGATGACAATACACTTTTTGGCATTGAGCTTCAGGCCATGGCTTTGACACCAGGTATCTGTCTCATTGAGGCCCTTTTGTAGTTTGTCCACATCATTAGGAGTTTCGATTATGGCTCCTAGTTTATATTTCACAGTTATGTCCTACTGCACACAGCTACCCACTAATTTGTCCATGGCAGTAGTCATGCATTTCATCAGTGCATACATACCTACTGCTGCCACATATGCATGTTTCAAAGTATTTACAGTACTCTTCATAAACATCTACTACTTGCCAGTAATCACATTTCTGTCACATACCTGTTTGTCACTTTCAGGTCCATCTGTTTTTTTTTTTTTTACAATTTTTTTTTTTGGTGTTGCCTAAGTAGAGATTGCTTCTACTTAATTCCCTTTGCTTATTAATTAAGTTTTTTTTGTTTTTACTTAATTAAGTTCTGAGAAGCTTTATCACGTGCAATGTAATGATTGCATGTGGGGATAGCAAGTACAGTCTGCTTTTATAGGTATCTTCACATGTGCATGTGATGACCCCTGCACCAATTGGTGCCCAGCATTTGGTAAATGCATGCAGCCTGCTGTGTGGTAATTGCAGTACTCACTGTCATAGCAACCCAATGCTATAACTTGCTAAGTTTTGTAGGCGTAGCCCTTTCAGATTTCCAGAGTGGGGCCCATGCTTGTTTGCTGTGTACACTGTTGTTTAAGTCAGAAGGTTGGTATACTTCTTATATCTGAAGCTAGAAGTGTAGACAGTGATATACATGTTGTACTCAGACCTGACCGTTGCCACTTCCAGTACAGAGCTATCAGTGTAGAGTTTAACTCAGCCCTACAAATGCTTACACAAGATATATGTGAGTATGTAGTTTCTTTTCTACGTATGTAATTGACTGCCATACAAAAGTAGTTCTTGAGAAGTATTCTTTTGGCACATGAACTGTTTGTGGACTGTTATACTGTGCATATTGATGTACTCACTTCTGCAGGGTTTGTGTATTTTTATTGTTGACATTAGCACGGGTGTCTCAGGTAAACTGGACAATTCCACTACTGAGTATGTCTACCTACATCCTTGGTTGACCCTAAACACACGTATGTTTAAAATATGGGGGGGGGGGTGCAGACATACAGAGAGCATTACATCTTATTGTGTGAGTGTTATCTTACCGGACTTAATGGATTGGTGTGCACCTGTTGGTTTATCAAGGCAGGTGGTCTGTCTGCATAGTTCCCAACTGTGAGCCTATCTAGATGGTAGCCAGATGTTAGCCTGTTGTTCTTTGTCTGTGCAACCCACAGGTGTTTTCAGCACTGGTACAATGGCATTGTTACAGTCAGTTGCTACCAGTACATGACTAGATCCTTTGGTATTTCTGTGTTGTACTCCTACATAAGGGTATGCTTGTGGAAGTCCTCACAAAGCTATTTGCAGAGTGTGTAACATCAGATGAGCTGATATGCCTGTGTGTTTGTGCCTCTGCCAGGCCTATGAAACACTCACATACATATTTGCTTGGAGTCAGGGATAGGTAGTTAAAAGTGAGGTACACTTTCCAACTAATAGAGACAGTGAGTGTAGACTTGAGTGAAGCAGTGCATATGGATTTGTACTCCTTTTATGAAGTACAAGTGGTGTCTACTGTTATTATTGTGATTATTCATTGTGTAATACAACACCTCTCTGAATAACGACAGTACTTTTCAGAGGGATTCAGAGGGACACAACTAAAATATGTTTCACAATCAGGAAGTATGGCCTCTGCCCTAAACAGATATGCCAGTGTTTTCCCTGCTATGATACTGTGTGGGGGTTGTAAAGTGCCTCAATAACATCATTTGCTGCTAGAATGGCTGCTTCTCTTATCACAGTCATGTAATGCAATTCCACAATTGCTGGTAAAGATCCACAGAACAAGCTTTGTGTTATGGCCTTCCTATTTTTCCTTTACATTCACTCATTGTTTTGCATGATATATTTATTTCAGCATCAAGTTATTGTATATCTGCTGTGTCTTCATGCAGTCAAGTGTGTCCAAGGTCTGGGGTTCGAGAATAACAGAGGTGTTTTTTTTTTGCTGCTGAACAGAACAAGGGCCCTGACATACAGAGTGATTAAAGCACTTTTAAGCAGTTGTAAGCAGGTTTGCGTGAGTTTGCATGATACTTAGTGATGCTTAGCTAAGTGCACACATGCGCACACTCGCTCAAACCCGCTAACTACTGCTTAAAAGTGCTTACTCCCTCTAACCCCCGCGCTAATTTCTTTGAAAGAAAAGAAAATGGGGAGATAGGAAAGTGGTGAAAAAGGGGGTACAAAGAGGGAAAGACAGTAGGGAAACCAGCTCGGGATGTGCAGGACGGGTGTAGGGAAGGTTCATAACTGCTCATTTCTTTACCAGCAACAGCTGTGCATATGTTACAAATTTGGAGTGAAATTTGAAACCTTCCATCCCTGAGAGAGGGGTGAGGACAACAAAGTATGTTGTACTGCCAATTCTAATTATCAGTTTACATGTCCAGCAGACATGTGTGTGAAATGGGCAGCTATGTATGGGGCATAATTTTTTTGTGGATACAGATTGCCCCCTTTTTTTTTCCCAGGTGAGAGTGGAATGTGAGGTAGCAGGTATATTTGGGGAGGTAGGTTGGGGAGGTAAACAGACAAGACAAACAAGACACATACAGGGGCGGAGTATGACATATGGGGTGGGTGAACAATTGACGGGAACGGATGTTTGGAAATTGCAAGCCCATGAGCCCACAGATGGTAACAGCGGGACTGAGATCCCCACCCATGGGCAGTCACCACTGGACCTTCACAGACCCAAGAGTGGCTGTGCTGGGGGCTGCGTAGGAGGGGTAGGCTCACCCATGAGTCGTGCCACTCTTGCCTCAAGCTGGCATAGGGGATCAGCGACTAAACGCTGGATCTCCCTACGCACCACAATCCGGACCCTTCGGAGGGTGACAGGTGGCCCTACTCTGCCCACGCTTGCAGGGGGGATGAACCCCATCCCCTGCAGAGCTTCCACCTGAAGGTGGCACAGGACCAACGGAGGAGGGTAGCCCGGGCTGGACACGAGACCTGCTGGTGCCAGGTGCAATCGCCAGCTGAGGAGGGACAGGTGGGTTCGCTGGGACCGGCCTTCCCAAATGTTCTGTGATTAGGTGTGTTTAATTACAATATAGACAACAGCATTCCAAATTAGTTGTAACAGCATGCAGTAATATTCCCATTAACCCAATACACCAGGGTTCCAACAGTTGAACAGCAAGCATAACACATGCATATATTGAACGACAGTGGACATTACAACAGCATGCAGGGATGATTGGTGGCAACAGGCCACCAAGATTGTGGTGTTTGAACAGGGCACATGCATCAAAGAAAATGCAGAATTTTATAGAACAGTAGGACATATGTCCCAACAAATGTTTTGAGAATAGACATACCCATTGAGGTGTGGAATTGCATTGTTTATGCACATGGAGTAGGGTGTTAAAAGAAACCTCCATTAACATCTTAGTACTTTTACTCTACACTACATTCCTATTGACTGCAGATGTATATCCCCTACATGTATTATTACATTAGGCAACATGCATTAGATTGCGTAATGGGTTTGGCTAGTTCATTATATACCTGACCTATATCTGACATACTAACTGTCCAAGATGCAGATATTACTGCTACATAGTTATATTTTATTTTTATATTTATGTATCTACAAATCCGGATGTGTTCACGTGACATTTTCAGTTAAATTTATACAGAACCCTACATTTCATGTAGCACACTCACATTTCTGGGGAACACCTTGACAAGCTACTCGTGTGCCAGATTTACCTATGCATGACAGACATTTACCAACTGTTTAGGACTGTTATATGCTTCACAGCTACTGGCACTTTCTTCATCCACTTTATATGGGACTGCACAACTGTGGGTTGACAGCACTTAATACAGCAGTACTATTTATTTAATGCAAGGGTACAACAACATTTCAAAGTAAGTGATACAGACACACTCCAAGTATTATACCTTTATTAATTACATTAAACACTCTTTTCTACAGGCTCTCTCCTTTATTTGATATTACAGTGCATACGGAAGACCTATTCAGGACATATTATACCCTTATTGATAGGTTACAACACTCTTTTTCAAGTTCGCTCACTTATTTTATATGACAGTACATGCAGACAAAGTATTCCAGACTTATTTTACCTTTATTAATGGGTTACTACACTCTATTTCTGGATCTCTGACTTATGTTATATAACAGTACATGCAGAGAATTTATTCAGGGCATTTTATAGCTGCATTATTTGGCTACAACACTTTTTTCATGCTCTCTCACATATATTATATAACAATACATGCAGAATAATTACTAACCTGCCTGGTGGTGCAGCCTTAGCAGCCTATATGTATAGGCTTGCTGATTCGCAGCACGGACACCTGCAGCTGTGAAATAAATGAAGGGATATTGAGACATACCTATCCATTATTTAGACTATATTATCATGTCTTACATACTGCATTCCATGGCTACCTACTCAGTAGTGGGGCATCTTGCATATGACGGACTTCCTGGATCCATTGGTTCAGTAGGTCCTACTTCCATCTCTTCAAGTCTGCATGGTGGTGACGGACCTGCTCACCAGTCCGAGGGATGCCTGGGACACTGGTGAGTTCATGAGCCAACCGGTTCCAAACCTCTGCCTTATACTCCGTCCCTTGGAACTGGCCCTGCAGGAGTCGAGACTCATGAAGATGGACTAGGAGCCAAACCATGTATTTTGACTCCTCGATGCCCCAGCGTTGCACTCAAAAGTGAGTACCCTCTCCAGCACCAGACATTCTAACTGCAGATGGGAGCTATAATCAGTTATGGCGAGTATTCCCATCTATGGAGCTTAAATATGCTGCATTTCCTGCACTTTTTTGTGATTGGCCATTTTTGAAAATTCTCGGCTGACTGCAGACCTGCTTAGCAATAGTTAATTTACCATTTATAAGTATATGTATGTTAGTGGATATTTAACCTAAGCTGTCATGGCTTAGTGGTTCAGTACTTTGACCATGGTTCACAGTGTCCCGGGTTCGAAACTTGTCATTGCATTTTATTTTACTACTGTCCAGACAGGCTAGGGGGTGTGGCTGTGTTTAGGCAACTTTGCTCATTGTTGCTCCACGTTGCTCCACGTTGCCCGATGTTGCTCCATGTTGCCCTACGGTGCGCTGGTTAGTGCGGTGCACAGCTCCGCACAAACTTATTGTGCTGGGTAAAGTGCTGCTTAGCTGTGGGCAACTAGATTGCGCTGGGTAAAGTGCTGCTTAGCTGTGGGCAACTAGATTGTGCTGGGTAAAGCGCTGCTTAGCTACGGGCATTTATATGTCAAGATCCTTCTTACATTTCTATATATACATTTTGTTCACTGATACATAGGCCATTTCAATGTTTTTAGTAATATTTTAGTCATATATATGTCAGGAATTTTTTCATATGCTAATTTAAAACATAAAATAGAGAGGGGAGTGGTGGGACTCGAATCGTGAATGCCTCCTCTTTGTGCGAAGGTTGTACCACTACGCTATTGCTATTTGGATTGATTTGCATAAACATTTTTTATTATGCTCTTCAATGTCGACATTGCTAACTCTAGCTAAGCTATGGGCACTCCCACGCAAACATGCACAAATACAGGCAGCTATATCGGGAATTAGAAAAAAAAATTATATTTTACATTTTATAACTCTACTGGGGGTTTACAATGTGAGGGAGTGTAGTGTTGGGTATGTTGACATTTGAGCGGACTCGCTCATGTGTGTTGACATTTCACAATTCAGACACTTGGAGGGGCGTGGACCTTAGGACTGCTCGGCAGTCAGACACGCCCCCTACCTTCCTGCACGGTCCATGTTAGACTTGGAGTGGAGTCAGCGTGCCCTCATGAATATGCATGGCATGCTGACGTCAGACCATTCAACTGCAGTTTCCGAGTAAGACTTATTTAGTCTTACACGGAGGTTTCGTGAATCCGGGGGTATGTTTTTATGTTTATTAAAACAGATACACGCTTTAAAAGTAAGCAAAGCTTTCATGTTACACTTTCCTCAGTGCTTTTCATTCATACTCTGAAACATTGCAGTTAAAATATCCTCACAGCATATATCATGTGACACAGCCAACCTATAACAAATGAAAAACAATTAAATAATAAGTACAAGTCAATTAGATAACAATTCAATGCTCCATTAACTGTCTTTTATGCAGAACAGGTTTTAAACTCATTGTACTGTTTAAGCCTGGAGGAGCAGCTGCTTTTAACATTAAAATCCAATAATATTCAACATTTTTCAGAGCATTATTTAAATCACCTCCCCTAGTAGTCTTATATATTAACTGAATAACTTTAAACCTAAATGAATATGCTGAACCATTATAAATAATATGTTTGGCCAAAGCATTGAACATAATACCCCTCATGATCTCTGATTTGTGTTCAATGATACGGTCGTTTAATTTACGGGTACTTTTTCCCACATAGAATGAGGTACAATATACACAAGTAGCTAAATAAATATTTGTTTGGTTTGGTTGGACAGCGTTTACCAGAGCGAGATTCTGTTTTGTATGCTATCTGTAGAAAATGCATTAGTAGCTCATACTACAGATGATAGTATATGTGATGAGGTAAACAAGGAGGAGACCGAAGCTTGAGGTTTAGAAGAAAGAAACATGGTTATAGTAACAGGAGTTAGACAGTACGCATATGCACTTAAAAACAATGATTCTCAAAGTTAAACAAATACAAAAACTATGAAGAATTTTCAGCTCCTCCAATACAAAAAGATAACCCACCAGGCAGAATGACCTTTTCATATCAGGTAACTGCACCCCTTGGTGTTTCTTGAAGAAGGCTCATCTTAGTTATTAATTTAGGGTTAGAGCTTCTTTTGAACAGAACTGTTACTGAACTAAAAAACGTACACAAATTGGACATTGGACCAACATTACCTTTTAGAACAAAACAGCCAAAAGAAATCAACAAGTCTTTTTTAGTTGAGTTGTATAGTAACAAGGGAGGATGTGAAAACAAGAGATTTAGATACAAAATAGTGCTCTAGATTTCAAATAGACTATTGATTTAAGTGTCTAGATTCTGGAATAAGACTGGATTGCAGAATTCACAATGCTGTGGAAGTAAAAACCGAGACTGACATATACTGCAAAGCTTTAACAGATTTCAAAAAGAACATGGTACTATTAGATGTTTACATACAGGAATAAAATGGAATATCAGAATTAACTTTATATATGTTAAATTTTTAAATGTGTAGCATATATTTTCTGCCAACTGAATTGTTTTTATTATTATAGTTTGGTGGGCCATTTAATTACAGAATGCCCCAAAATGTTGGAATATTTGCGGGAAACAGGGCATTCTAAATGAAAGACAAGCTAAACAATTCTGGGTTTGGTGTAAACAAAAAAAATGGCGAAGAAATGTTCACTGCAGCTAAATGATTCTGTGCTTCTTTCTGACAGAGAAGTAAAGGAGAGGACAGTAATAGTAACGGGATAGTAAAGAGAAAAAAAGGGGAAGGAAAAATTCACCTTATCTAAACATGGTAAAGAAGTGTATGCAGAGTATGAAAATGTCACTATAGAAATACATATGATGTTTAACAAAGGATAAAGGTGAAGAAGCTGGTATAGATGAGTCATCTATTCAGATGATGTTATTTCTAGAGAACAGAGATTAGTTAAAATAAAGAGAAAATATAGCAAGAAGATAAACTAGAACAACATAATTATTTAGTGATTCTTTTTCTTTAATTCTGTTAATATAAACTATTAAAATGATTTCAGAAGAAATGCTGGGTAGGTGTGTTACAAAATAAATATATTGTTTGAGAAGACAAGCTAGAGTGGTTAAAGTAAGAAAACAAAGGTACTGCATGCCTACAAGACATAATATTTTTTAGTCAGGATGAAGGGAATACAAGTTGAATTTTTGCTGTGGGAGTGTGGGGAAGTTTTGAGATCACTTGATAAAAAGAATAGGTGAGGATTGCTATTATGATTACGAAAGGTGTACTCTACTATAGTGCCATGTAGTATAGTCACTGAAGTGGTAAAAGACATAAGTGTTTTATGGTTTAATGATAAACATCTTTAAATCTGCAGTATCTGTGCACTTTTACATGAGGAGGATCAAACCGAGATGTATAAAAAGATATAACCATGCAGAGGACCATATAACCATAAGAACAAGTGATCAAAGGGACCATAAGAGGCCTAGACATATACACCTCTAAGTCTGTTTGTGTCTTTCGGCTTTTCCCGGTTACGGGTCACCACAGCGGAACTCCGGTCCGCTAATGATTGGCAGTTGATTTTTACGTACCGGCTTGCCAGGCCTGACGCACAACCTTCAACGAAGGCATGCCCATTCACGCATGTCTCCATGCAGAAGACGCTCTAGCTGAGAATTGAACTGGACAGCGTCTTACTGTGAGGCGACAACTCTATCGCAGCACCACCACCATGGATAGACACACTTAAAAGTTTTTGTCACTCTTTACAAGTACTTAGTAGCTTTCACCTCACAAATCAAGCAGAACTGTACATGATACCTGTGGTATAAATATGTGTCTACGCATCTGGTCATCAAACCTAGCCTTAAAGATACACAAAGTGGAACTTAGCATGACCTGTAGTAACTTATTGTATAGACTAGGACTATATTGAACTAGAGACCTATCCCTCAGTGAGTCAAGTTTATTTTTTGGTGTAAAATACAAAACTGTCAGGGATGCTGCTAAAAAAACAAAAGCCACTTTTAATTGATGCTTTCGTAAAAACTTCTTCAGAAATACAAAGGCTCCAGGTGGTTCCAGTTTTTTTAGTTTTTTTTATTTTTTGGTGTAACTCCAGGCCCCTGGTATGGGTGTTTGTAGATCCTCTGACTTTGTGCACAAATAGGAGGTCAAATATAATTTTGCATTTTGTGGCTTGAAAAGTGTGACAAGGTCACCTCAGAGCAGCTGGCTACATACTGAGTGCAAAAATATTTGTGCTAATTTACTGGGATAGTTGAAAGATTTAAGGGCTTTCATTCTGTGGCTTGTTAAAATTCACTGCAGCCTTTCCAGTGATATACTTGGGTTTGTACACACCATACGGAGCATTATATTCAGTGATACATGCACATGGGTTTAGCATAATGATTAAGGTGTTTGCCTTACAGACACAAGGTACAGGTTTTGATTCTTAAATAGACTTTTCATACATGTCAAACAGAGTACCTTGCTGACCCGCTTCAAGTGCAACCTTGATGAGTAGATGGGAAACCACAAATTTGTCCCAGGGGTTCCACCTGTGTCTATCACTGACAGGTGCTGAATAAGGTTTATTTGGGGGGATAAACTCTTGGCTAGGCTTGTAAGGGCCACATATGTCATATTCCATCCCTTTCTGGAGCATTTTAGTATCAGAGGATGAGTGGATAACAGTGTCCAGCTTGTGGTCATCAGCAAACTTGGTTAACCACACTTCAGGGATATTGGCTTGGATGTCTGCAAAATAAATGCTCAAAAGGAGAAAGTCCATCACTGATTCCTGTGGCTCCCCACTAGTTACGATTTGACATTCAGTGGGGGTGACAGCAACTTTCAGTACCTAAGATCATTGAATAGAAATTAAATGAGTTGGTTTAGGCCATAAAGATTTTATCTTACAGGCGTGACTGCAACCAGAGACAAAAATGTCTGGGAAAAACCAGGACTAGGAATCTTACTGTATTTCCTTAGAGGTGAACTTATTGCTACTCTGTAAGGGTGGAAGTTTTTGAAAGTGTTTTATAGCTTTCAGATGCTACAACAGATCTTAGCAAAGCTCTGGCTGTGTATTATATCAGAATCCGGTGACCAGATGTAATGTCATTCTATAACCAGCACTGAAATTATTTTTTAGATATTAATGAGAGATATGATGGAACTCTCACAGCAGCACTTTGTTTTTCAGAACCTGACAGAAAAGATCTCTCTCACAGATATCTCACACACCTCTATACCTCATCTTCCCTTACTGTAGTAAGCAACTCAGCACTCATCATCTTGTCTTGCTGTAACAAGTAACTTAACTAGGGAACATTAGGTCTTTATTCAGTCAAGAAAATGTGAGATTGGTTAATTTTTTTTTGCATCTATCCAGCTGTGCTATTTTTTATATGTCCTGTGAGTGAAATTCTGGTCTTTATTGTAACTAGATATTTGGTATTCTCATGTTTTCTATTTTATTGTTTATTATTAAATATTTCTATACCTTTCATTGTGGCTGTTTTTTAGAGAATACCTTTAACATCTTAAGAGTACTTATGCTTATTTTACTGACACTGTGGCCCCTCCTGAAAGCCTTGCTGCATTGGCCAAACTCTACCCTTTGTATTACTATTAATTTTACTCAGTATGATTGGGTACCCTTGTAAGAGCCTTAGAGTAGCTGACTGGTGGCAGCATAATTACAGAGGGAGCATAGCTGGAAAATCTGTGCCAGCCTTTCCCAGGTATGTGTGTGTGTGTGTGTGTGTGTGTGTGTGTGTGTGTGTGTGTGTGTGTGTGTGTGTGTGTGTGTGTGTGTGTGTATGTGTGTGTAAAATAAATATCCAAATGTGTGTGTCAGCTACTTGGAACAGGGACACAGAGCTCAAAAGTGGTTAGTGTGGGGTCTTATTTATGGCCTAGAGAGAGAGAGAGAGAGTCCAGTCCCAGGTCTGTAGTGTGCTCCCTGTGTGCTCTTAAGGGACATTGTGCTTGGTGCAGAGAGCTGCATCTGAAAATACTAGAGTCTGGTGATGGGGATGTACAGTCTTCAGAAACAGGACAGTTCACCTTTTCCTCAGAGGACTTAAAAACTCATCTAGAGTTAAAAAGACTTGAACTTGAAGCCAAACATTTGGAATTAGAATCAGAAGAGAGACTGCAGCATTTGTAAGTTGAAGAGAATGAGAGACTGCGGTGTTTGGAGGCCAAGGAAAAGGAGAAACAGCATCGACATGAGAGGGAGATGCTAATTCTTCATCAGGGTCATGGAGGTAATGGGGAAGGGAATAACTGAACCCCAGAAGCAATAAAGATCAGTAAATTTCTTCCACAATTTACAGAGGGTGATAATTTTCATAGTTTTATTCATATACTTGAAAGGGTATGTAAACAGTATAATTTTGAACAAGGGTCTGGATACAGTTACTGACTCCCTTACTCTATGCTAAAGCTTTACCTGCTGTTTCTAAATTGTCTGATACTGATTGTTTAAACTATGGTAAATTTAAATAATGTTTATTGGAATGTTTCAAGTTAATATCTGAAGCTTACAGAAAAAAGTTTCATGAGCACAGACGCAAGGCAGATGAAAGTATATGTGATTTTATTGCTGAGTTAAGCACTTATTTTCATAGGTGAGTGAGTGGGTGTCAGATCACCACTTTTGAAAGGTTGGCAGACCTTCTGGTGAGGGAACAAGCCCTTAGTATTTTACCTGAGGTTGTGATAATCTGGTTGGCAGACTGGCAGTGTCACTCTGCAGATGAGCTGGGGAGAAAAGGGGATCTCTACTTAGAAAGGAGGGTACCACTGCACAAAAAGGGAATACCCAGTGCTGCACATGGATATAAGAGAATCCATGGTGGGCAGCCTAAACCACCCCAACAGAGTCCACCAGTAAAAGCGAAAGCCACTAGTTCAGATACATGACCAGGATCAAGGGTTAGATGTTTTAAATGTAACCAGAGGGGCCATGTAGCATACAAATGTCCACTGAAGCAAGGTGGGGAGCAAAAGTTGAGTGAGCCAACAAGTAGGAAATAAAAGCATGCCAGTGGTAAATTGTCTGCAGACAACAGGGGTACTAAACTATCCCCGGAGTTTGTATCCTATCTTAGTGGATGGAAGACATGCCACTATTAAGAGAGACACAGCCTCTGACATAACCATTATGAAGCCTGCAGTGGATAAAGAGGAGCAGTACTTACTTGGACAGACAACTCTAGTCAGAGCTTTAGGAGGGATCCCATTCCAAATACCTTTGGCCAGGGTGCACCTTGAATGGGAGGGTGGAAAAGGAAGCAAGCAGGTAGGTGTGTTTGAGGATATTCCTGCAGATGTCCTGATAGGGAATGGTTTTGATAATGCAGCACCTTGTGTGCATGCAGTTACATGCAGTCAGGCTTAGAGACAGGCATGTGGGTCTGGTAGCCTGGGGAAGAGCCAGACAGACCCTGCACCTGAAGCTGGGGCTGATGACATGGCTATTTCAGGGAGGGAGCTACCCACAGTGAGCCTGAAAGTGAGCCACAGCTGCTGGTAGGTACTGATGTTCCCATGGACAGCATGACTGCAAGGATAGAGGCAAGTGGTAGTACCCAGGCTGATGGTGAGGCACAGCTGTCAGAAGATACCAGACTTCCTGTGGGAAGGGAGCTGGAAAGGGTCACAAAGGTAGAGTTGAAACAGGCTCAGGTTTCAGACCCTACTTTATGAGGCTAGAGGGAGGTAGCTAAGGAGGCACTTGATTCTCAAGGAAAAGGGGAGTCTGTATACTGGAACAAAGGATTACTGTACAGAGAGTGGACCCCTGAGGGAAGGCTAGAGATGGTGAGGTAATACAGCAGTTAGTAGTGCTCAGATCTTACCATTTGGCACTTCTAGCCATGGCCCATGACATTCCTTTTGCAGGTCATATGGACATAAAGCATACGAAGAGACATATTATGCACAACTTTTAATGGCCTGGGATTGCAAGGGATGTAATAAGGTACTGCAAGACCTGTGAGTAGTGCCAAAAGGTAGGCAAGGGAGGAGACAAGGTCAAAGCTCCTTTGATGCCTTTGCCTGTGCCTGAAGAGCCATTTCAGAGGGTAGCTATGGATATTGTGGGGCCTCTGAGTACCCCACGTGCCACAGGGATGAAGTATATCCAGGTGGTAGTAGATTATGCTATTAGATACCCTGAGGCGGTAACTCAGTCCTCCATCAAGGCAGAGAAGGTGGCAAATGCTTTGTTAGAAAATTTCAGCAGCGTAGGCTTTACAAGAAAAATACTGACTGATAGAGGTATCAACTTCATGTCAGACCTGCTGGCTTGTCTGTGGAAGAGTTGTGGGGTGAAGCACTTAAGGACCACCCCTTACCATCCCCAGACTAATGGTCTTGTGGAGAGGTTAAACTGTACACTAAAAAACATGCTACAGGCATTTGCAGACCCATTTAACAGAGAGTGGGGCAAATATTTGTCCCATCTGCAGTTGGCATACAGAGAGGTATCCCAGAAATCCACATGTTTTTCACCCTTTGAGTTGATGTATGGGCATAGGGTGAGGGGGCCTTTAGATTTGATTTGTGATGAGTGGGAGGGTTAGTGTTAATCCCACAAGGAGTCTGTTCTAACATAAATCCTAAACCTCAGGTCAAGGCTTAGGGAGCTCATGGGCTTGGCCCAGGAGAACCTGACAGGATCCCAGCACCAGAAAAAGGTCTGGTGTGACAGGAATGTTTGAGCCCAAGTGTATGCTGTGGGATAGCAGGTTATGGTGCTTATTCCTGTCAGATACAATAAGCTGCAGGCATTCCAAAAGCTTAAATAGGCTTTGGTTTGACCCCCTGTGTTAGCCGGTCCAGATTACAGCAAAGAATTTGTTGTACAGGTGGAGGCTTCATCCAGGTTTCCTCAGATGGAAAAGAACACCCAGGTGTATATCTCAACCACAGACTCGAAGCCAGGGAGGAATGTTACACAGCTGTAGAAAAAGAATGTCTATCTATTGTATGGGCACTGCAGAAACTTCAGCCCTATGTGTATGGAAGAAAATTCACTGTGGTTACAGATCACAATCCCCTAACATGGCTGCATCATCCCAACCTGCAAAATTCCAAGTTATTAAGGTGGAGCCTAGGGTTGCAGGCATATGACATGACAGTGCAGCACTGTAGTGGAGTCAGCAATGCCAATACAGATGGGCTTTCAAGACAGGGTATAGGTTAATGTATTCTCAGACAGGCCCATTTCTCTCAAGCAGCATTTTTCCAGGGTCACTTGAAAAAACTAGCTTGAGTCTTCAAAGGGGGTGGGGGGAGATGTGATGATATGAGGTAGTGCCATCTGTGCCAGGCAGAGTAGGGCAGTGGATGTGTAACATATCCCAGCATAGCTAGCTGGAGTTTTGTAAAGAATTGTATGTGATTTGACTATCATATAACTGATTAAATGTATATGTCTTAACAGAGAATTCTGGAAGGGAAGAGGTTAATCTCAGTCTCGCCAGTTTTGAAAAGTAGGTTGAAAATTAAATGGGTTGGTTTAGGCCATAGATATTTTGTTTTACAGGTCTGATTGTAGCCAGAGACAAAATTGTCTGGGAAAACCAGGACTAGGAATCTTACTGTACTGTCCTTAGGGGTGAACTAAATGCTACCTGGGAAGTGTGGAAGTTTTTGAACAGTAATTCTTTAGTCTGTCAGGAAAATATAGTGAGATTAGTTGAGTATTATTTTTCTGCATCTGTGTGTATCTTTCCAAATATGTTATTTTTATAGTTCCTGTAACTGCAACTCTGGTGTTTATTGTAACTAGATATTCAGTATGATCATGTTTTCTATTTTACTATCTATTATTAAATATTTCTATACCTTTCATTGTGGCTGGTCTTTTAGAGAATACTTTTAACATCTTAAAAGTACTTATGCTTATTTTAGTGACACTGTGTCCACTTCTGAAAGCCTTTCTCCATTGGTCAAATTCTACCATTTGTATTAGTATTAATATTACTCAGTATAATTGGGTACCTTGTAAAAGCCTTTGAGTAGCTGACTGGTCGCAGCATGATTACCTTATAGTCTGGGCAGAGGGGGCATAGCTGGCATATCTATACCAGCCTTTCCCAGGTGTGTGTGTGTGTGTGTGTGTGTGTGTGTGTGTGTGTGTGTGTGTGTGTGTGTGTGTGTGTGTGTGTATGTGTGTGAGACAGTGGTGAGAATTGATGCTCCTTGATTACTGGCCTGGAATAGGGACCATCACAGACAGCTGTAGTCCACCCGTTCCTTCCAGGATGGACACACCAACCCTTCCATAGAAGCTCCAAAAGACACCTCAACCACTAATGAAACTCAGGTCGCCTGGGACATGTTGATGATTTTATCCCCTTCAAATTCCTATCACAACTTAAAGTCATCAAGGATGTCATTTATCTGCTTTGTTATTCATTAGCAGATGCAAATCCTATGTACTTTATATAATCATATATAAATTACTTCTGTTGCTAAAAGTATATAACTTTAGCTCATGCCTGCACTCTTGTGGGAGGAGAGGCTGGACTCTGCCCTTCTGAGCTGGGAATTTCTGGTTAAAGACTTATAGTGCCTGCATATTTCAACTGTTTCTTACTGAAATTGGTACACCTTGTTTGCTGTAGCATAGACTAGATCCAGGCCTGCTGAATCTAGCTTTGTTTGTATGCTTGTTGTTTGTTTGCTTGTTATTTCCCTGAAACGCTAATACCACCTAAAATATGGCTTTTCAGCGCTTCTGTGGATCCCTAGTGATATCTGCATTGCTTACTGTACTTATTTCCTTGTTTCACTTAAAATAAAGTTACTGTTTGTTGTTTTTGCATTTAAGTTACCTGTAACACATTGCATTTAAGTTACCTGGCACTTGCTCACTAAAGCAATTATTTAAGTCAGCACTAAAAAATTAAAAGCAGTACACCCTCACAAACTCCCCTTGAGTACCTTGTTCCCCATTGGCCCTTTTTTTTTCAATTATAAATGAATTCCCAATACTATTCTAGCATGTCCAAAAGTCAGTTGTCAGTCTCCTCTCCGGTCCAGCTGGTGAATCTGGGAATCTTGAGGCAATGTTACAACTGCCTCATGTACACAGACAACCCTCTCCTCCTCCCAACAAATTCCAACACATGTGAGAGATGCATCCATATAGCCAAACTGGAGGCTAAGCTCTCTCAACTCAGTACTGGCATAACCAGTCAGGAGGAGAAGGAAACCACACTCACTACAATTTCAGTCTCACATAGACCTACCACGACAGCAAACCAAACACATAAACACACAAAAACATACTAGGAGGCTCTAAATAAAAATCTGCCTAAGCAGCAGAGACCTCCAAAGCAGACATCCAAGCAACCGCTACCCCAAAACAAAACACGTGCAACACATAGCTCACAAAGCCAGTGTGCCGAACAGTCACAGCCCTTAAGGCTAAACAACACACCTGATACACTTGTAATAGGTGACTCTATCGTCAGGCACACTGACGTCCCGCTCACCAGGCTGAACAAGGAGAAGGTCACGGTGATCTGCCTGTCGGGTGCTAGGATCCGCCACATAACACAAGCACTCAGGTCACTCCAAGGCAAGTACAAATATGACTCAGTCATTGTCCATGCTGGTGTGAATGACCTGAGGCGTACCTCCCTGGACTACATGAAAAGAGACATAGAGGAGCTCTCTGAGCATGTGGCCCAGGCCGGTATAACCCTGACCTTGAGTAGCATCTTACCCTCACCAAGAATGATGCCACAATATGAAGACAAGATGACCAATTTCAACAATTGGCTTAAGTATTGGTGTCATTCAAAGGGGATCCAATGCCTGTCAGCCTGGGATGACATGCTCAACAAGCCACGATGCTTCGCTAGGGACGGCTTGCACCTGTCACCCCTGGGCTTTTGGATATTGGCAAAGGCTCTTGCTACCCCCATAGTGCCTTTTTTAGGCAAGGCTCAAAAGACAAACCCACTACCATAGGTATCACAAGGGATAAGAAAATAAGAGTAATGCTACTCATCGCCAGAAGTCTAAACCTCAAGATGCACGCACTCGAAACTCTCCTTAGCATGGAGAACATTGATATCTGTGCAGTAACAGAAACCTGGTTCAAGGCTCCCGAGAGCACCCCAGCACTACCAGGTTATACCTCATACCATGCTTTTCGGCCCCAAAACTTGGACCGAACCACAAAAGGAGGGGGAGTATCAATGTTCATCAAAGATACCCACACCTCCGGGTTGGTGGCACAGCACGAAGCATCAGAGACTATCCATGTGCAACTAACAGTGGGTAAAACTGCCTTCCAGTTTATAGCCTGCTACAGACCACCCTCCCAAACCCAGGAACCCCACTTGGCCTTCCTGAGAACACTGGAAAATATGAAGGTCTCTCCAAACACCATTATATTGGGCGACTTCAACTACCCAAACATAGACTGGGAGCATTACTCTAGCTCCAACACCCTAGCTCAAAGGTTCCTAGAATTTATAAACTCAAATGCTATGGAACAACTTGTTACCACTCCCACAAGAGGGGAAAACATACTGGACCTGATCATCACCAACTCTATGCTCCAGATCAGAAGTGTATCCCTCACTGGTAAGATCAGACCATAGACTAATCTCACTGGATATTTACATCCCGACCCCACCTCCTGCCCAGAAAACCACAGTTAAAAATTTCTCTAAAGCAAATTTTACACTCCTCAAAACCAAGGTGGAATCCTTCAAAGCCCCTGGGCCTGTGGAAAATACGGCCCAGACTGCAGAATCCTTTATAAATGCATTCTATGAACACCTTCAGGAATGCATAGATCATGCAATCCCAAATAAAACCAAGACCCAATCCTCCAAAGACAGGCATTCTGTCTGGTGGACCCCAGCCATAAGCAAACTATACAATAGAAGGAGGAAGCTACTAAATGATAGAGCAAAATCCCAAAAAGCGAAGGCATCTCTGATCAGTATTAGCAAAAAACTATGGGCACTCATAAAATCATCTAAGGCCAGCTTCGAGAGAAAAATTGCACAGGACACTAAGGATAATCACAAGGCTTTCTTTAGTTATGTTAGGAACCTGGGTGGGAATTCCCAGATATGCTCAGAATTAGTCCAAAATGACAAAAAATACACTGAACCCACAGACATTGCCAACATCCTAGATGACAGGTTCAGCACAAACTTCTCCCCACCAAAAGGGTAAATATCTATCCCAGCAGAGTGCTGGCCCCCTGACATCTCAGATGCTCAGGTAAGAGCCGCCCTCTCCAAAGCAAAAAACACAGCATCAATGGGACCAGACGGTGTCCCGGGCTGCGTCCTACATGAACTCCAAGAAGATCTAAACCCAAACATAAAACTACTGTTCAGTCTCAGCCTTACTACAGTATATGTACCCAAAGAGTGGCGTACAGCAACAGTGGTCCCTCTCTACAAAGGTGGTGCCTCAACGGATCCTGGAAACTATCGCCCCATAAGCCTGACTAGCTTGGTCTGCAAAGCTATGGAAAGGATCATCATGGACCTCATAAATAAAGATATTGGGGACCTACAGACACTGGATCCTACCCAGTTCAGCTTTGTTAAGGGCAGATCCTGCCTCTTAAACCTGGTTGATTTCTTTGAAACAGTCACCAAGGCCATTGATGAGGGGAAGGTGGTCCACACAGCCTACCTGGACCTCGCAAAAGCCTTCAATACAATACCCCACTCGGGCATTATAGATAAGCTCACCAGCTCAAATATAAACCCCTATGTCACTAGATAGGTTGCAAACTGGCTCAAGGACAGAACCCACATGGTTAGAATTGCTGGAGCTATGTCAGACTCCAAACCAGTTACAGGCTCAGTCCTGGGACCTCTCTTGTTTGGTATATATTTCTCGGAGGTACAGGCCAACACAGAAGGACTGTGGCTGACCAAGTTCACAGATGACTGCAAACTGGGCGCCGTAATTGACTCTCCAGCCGACACAAGCATCCTACAAAAGGGCCTCATAGAAACAGACAACTGGTGCCAGAGCCATGGCCTCAAGCTAAATGCCAAAAAGTGTATAGTCATCCCTTTTGGCAAAAACAAAGTGCCCACAAATTACCACATAGGTGGTAATCCATTAAGTACAGAAGAAGTAATTAGGGACCTGGGGACCCAAGTTGATAGCAGTCTCTCATTTGACAACCACGTGGCCAAAGTGGTTAGAAAAACATTTTATATAGCCCACCTAATCATGAAGGGATTCACATCTAGATCAGGGGAGGTCATTGTGCCTCTTTACTCATCCCTCATCAGGCCCATAATTGAGTACAATGCCCCTTTTTGGATGTACCTTACCAGACACCTGCAGCAACTGGAAAGACCCCAAAAGTACCTCACCAAGAGGATCAAAGGGCTCAAACAGATGCCATATGCTGCCCGGTTAAAGAAACTCCAGCTCTACTCAGTGGCATACCGCCTGTTCAGGGGCGATCTGTACCTGACGTATAAAGCCATGTCCAACCCGGAATTAATGGACATGCTGCACCTCAGAAAATCCAAATCCCATCGAGCTACGCGCTCGAGAGACTTGAACCTCAGCACTGAAATAAATAGGACATGCTGGAGAGACAGATTCATAACCCAGAGGCTCCCTTCACTCTGGAATAAAATCCCAGTCCAGGTTAGGCAGAGTCCCTCATTGCCTCTCTTTAAGAGGAATCTTGATGAGTGGATGGGAGATCGTAGGTTTAACCTGGGTATCACTTCTGTGTCACTGTTAGACAGAGGCACAGTATACTAACCTCGAAAAAGGGCATAGCAAAATTAATTTAAAATGGGTGGCGAAAGCCAAACACATTCTGGCTAGGCTTATAAATGCCCTAGGGCAGATAGCCTAGTATGAACCTATGAACCTATGAACCTATGTATATGGTTTGGTATTAGTTGCAGGAAGATTTGCATAAGAAATAAATAATATACAACACACATTGCCCATTATCCAGGTATTGTGAACGTTAAACAATATTTAAAATCTGAAAACCTAACATATATGCACATTTATGAGGATGATGTGGAAAAACTAATTCCTAAAACATATTTTTATACTCTTAGGCACAAAATATTCTTATTACACAGAACAAATATGATGATAATTTAAAGAAGATCAGAATTACTACATTTAGTAGAAAATATTTCTCATTTTTAGGTTCCATAGATGTTCTTAAAATGTTCTTTTTGTCAGTTGCTTTATTCCCTTTATAGAGTGCTGTGATATCTTTAAAAAATGGATAATAATATTAGTAGACTTTTTTATAAATACTATTTAGAGATGAATTGCCTCTGAGTTCCTTGGAGAAACATGACGTTACCATACACTTTTCAATCTTTGTCTTCCAAATACATGTAAACAGTATATAGAAGTAATAAAATTGTGATAGTTCATAGGAATTTGTCAACCTGATTAAAATATAACATGATCAGTCATTGGTTTATGATTCAGACAGAAAAGATTAAAATAATATCCCATACAATTACAGAATGGTTCCTATTTGCAAAACCTATGGACTTCATTCTTACAGCATATTATAAGCCATATATTGTTGATAACATGTCAAATCATTTCTATAACCTTTAAATGCTTAACCTGTTCATGTCTTTCAGTTGCTGATCATGGCAAGGATAAGTGAGTGATGTTTTCACAGAAAACATTTTGATAACAGAATAGTTAACTGATTTTCTGAAAATCTAATTTAAGCATGTCTGTATGGCATACTTCAGTGCAATATAAAATAATATATAGCATTTATTACACCTTTCAGAATTGTGGAAAATAGGTTACATTGCTAAAAACCTGATGTTAGCACTGCAGTAATTCGAATGCCAATCTTTATCACTGCAGGTGGAAACAGACTGAGATAAAAAATGTAAATCTGGAAAGTATTTTTGGGCCTATCTGTGGCTTCTTTGAGCAGACCCTCAGTTGCTTCCATGGCTTCTCCTCATGCATTGGGTCTGCCAAACCTTCTAGCTCTCCTAGACTATCTGTGACCCATGTTTGGGCCAGAGAGGAGATTGAGGCTCTTAGAGCAGTGCCATACTGCTGCTGAGGAGTGGTTTTCCATTTATTTTTCAACAACTTTGCACACTCACAGTAACTTCTAATGGAAGTCACATGCAACAGGCATCATTGCTTTCTCAGACCTCACTACTTACCCATAGTCAGCACAGCACACTGTTGTCTTCCTGGTCACCACCATGCAGTTCAGTTGCTTCATGGTGCCCTGAGCATGGACACCTCCACCCAGGATTATAATACTCATCATCCCTGGCAGTGACGTCAAGTGCCTGCACTGTTACTCAAATACAGGTTGCCTGGCCTAGGGGCCCTGGATGGCAGCTGCTCAGACTTAACATCTAAGAGTTATTGAGACCAGTACTTAATTTGCATATATCATGTACAATGGAACAATATGGAACATTATTTGTTTCATTTTCTGTCTTACTGTGGGTAATAAAATGTAGAAAGAAAGATCACTTTGGGTAGCATGGCTACTAAGCAAGGCACCTTATGGCACCAGAAATCTATACCACTGAAATAATTTATATCACTTAAGTGGTGGTATTATTTTGACTTCATTATAGTTCATACAGTTAATTTACTTTTTTATTTCCTTAATATTGTTTATTGTTTTGATAGACTGTTTCATATCATACTTTTCTATTTATTTTTTCTCTGCAGTTTTCAAATTTTATTGGCTAGGGATAAAATATAATGAAATATGATAAATGCAAAGAAGAATGAAAACAAATGTAAAATGAAAAGTGAAGTTTGTGTAGAAGGATTTTAAATATTTACATTCACCTTTGAGGATGAGATTAAAAGACTACACCTGGGATTCAGTAAACTCCGTGCAAAGCTTACACGGAGTTAAATGTATGATCAGTGATGAGTGGTGAGCAGCAGTGCTCATTATATATTCATGCCATGTACCATGTTTAAATGTAAATAAGTACAGTTTCATGGCTGGAAACCATGTAAGCTATCATGTATAACAATCCTGTTTAAATCAGAGCACAGCAGGTTCGAGGCTTTGCACGGAATGCAGTAATGATCTCCAGCGTTTAACAGATAATAGTTTTCATAGATCTTAATCTCTTAGTGCAAGCAATCTGGACAAAGCACAACATAATGGGGGGGAAATGATTCAGAAAGAGGGGTAGATTTTATGTATTTGCTCTTTTAAACTTAGAAATGTGCTAGAATAACAAGGGGTTTGTGTGAAGATACATTTTCTGAAGGATTTGAAGTCTGAAACTCAAATGTATCTAATTTATTGCCTGACATCTGTCCTGAGATCATCCCAGCGATGTGGCAGAAAACCACAGGTTTTATAAGGAACACACTGAAAGATATATAAAGAAAAAATCTGGCATTTCTGCAAAAATCTGGACATTTGAGAGGTATTATAGTTATGTATATGGTCCAAACACAGTATAGGACAGTGTATACCGAGCAGAGTATTGTGAACTCCCATTCCTGACATCCCATACCAAATTTGTGTAAATGATCTGTAAGGGTACATGGCCTGCCATGCAAAGTAATCAATCAGGGGAAGTGTGTGTATTGAAAAGGGGCACACAGATTTTTTTTTAAGAATAAACATAGGGAAAGAGGACAGATGAATCAATATAATGTACAGCAGATGAATGCATGTCAATGAAAGACAGTTGTAGAAGCAACACCAATCACATATCAATATGGTACAGTATGGACTGCACAGTGAAAATGTGTATTATGTGACTGTCAAACAAGATGACATAACAATGGGGAAGATGTCTGTGTGAGATAAGCATCCTTGGAAGAACAATGCAGAGGACATAAATCAGGGATGTGATATATAATTGTGGTAGGGTGCATATTGTGAAGCTATGCAGACTGATTTGCCTGAATATGAATTTAATCTCAGCAGAGGTCTCCAGCAAGTGGGACTCAGTTAAAGGCTCATGGACAACATTAAAAGAAACAAGCACAATCATGGACAATATCAGAATAATACCACTAATAATCCAGTGTCTCTGACATAACACATATGATTTAGAGTGATCAGAGATGATTCTGCACAAACACAATTGTACAACTATAATGACATGTCCCCACTCTAAGAGGGTAATCATGCACACTGCCTGGGCACTGTAACATCTGGTGAAAATGTTAGGAGGGACACTGCTACACCTGTATGCAACATTACAATCAATAAGGCTAGTTGACTGGTGTGCATGGCAAATATATATGGCACAATCTCCACACTGTCATGAATGTTACTTGTTCTAGCTATGTATGTACTGTGTGCATCACCACAACAGGTATCACACATGCGTCTGCTGTAACATACCTAGTTGTACTACATACAAGGAAGTAGTCAGTGCTGTGACCACATGCTGGTGGACGTTCCACTTATCATCTACCCTAGGACACAGGTCACACATCTAAGCATCTGATTATAGGGTGTAATGTCTACATTATACTTGAGCTGTGTGTTTGTTTTCCTGATATAACAAATTCCCCATGTTTTTGTGTCATTGCAGGTGTTGTCATGTCTGTGGCAGCAATCTTTGGTGTGTGTTGATACTATCTGTATTATACCAATATCACAGTTGGCATCGATGATTGCCCACAATCTGTACTCCTTCAGACAGTTGTTTGGGCACAGGATGTGTATGTCATCTGTGATGTCTGTCACTTAAATAATGGGCAGAAAAGGGTTTTGCAGACAGCCCTGATGTGCGGACCTGATCACTGGACCTGAGATATAGGTCATTTCACACATTTCATCAAATTTAGATGCCATGTATGTGATACAGTGTCTACCCACTTGGTGATATAGGTGCTTATGACCACATATGACAGTGTTGAGTGAATACCTTAGTGTGGATTTGTGTCAAATGCCTTGGGCTTGTCAAGTTCAAAAGGATGATAGTGTTGTTGTCATGCATGCTGTCAATGACCTCTGAGCACATTTAACAGATGTAACAGCTATGATGTAGCATTAGCAACTCAGACACGTCAGCTGCACACAGCCAAGCTATTACTAGTTTCCATTTAGAAAAGGTCCACGATGACATGTTGGTCTACCTCACAGATAAGGAGAGTCAGGATGTGTCCAGATATGCATACACTGGGTGGTGTCCCCCCAACTCAGATGGATGCATGTTGATGTACATCCTTCTACAGGATGTCTGTGTAGAGGGTGTGTTGAAGTATGTATTCAACCATGTCAGGAAGGCATACATGATGTTTCCTGTAACAAGCGGTATGTGATGTTGTCACAGCCCATTGATTTAGTGTGATAGGCCAGGATGAAGGTAAGACAGTGCATACTAGTTATCCTGATGTAGCCTAGGGTTTGAGCACAATCCCCCACTCAGGTACCATTGAGAAACTCCTCCAGCTAGGGGTTAAACCTTACATCACTAGATGAGTAACCAATTGGTCAGTGACAGAATACATACTGTGAAGGTTGATGAATCAACCTGTACCATTAGAGCTGTCACCATTGGCATACCGCAGGGATCTGTGCTTGGCCCTTTACTGTTTGGAATCTATTTTGTGACTTTTCAGGCTAAAGTATACTGCCTTTGTCTTACCGCATTTGCTGATTCCGGCATACTGGGTGCAATGATTTAGTCCACCTATGATGGTAATGTACTACAGTAGGGGCTAACACAGACAAATGGTTGGTGGCAAAGCAATACAGCTTACAAATAAATGCAAACAAGTGTATTTATTTTGTCTTTATGCAAAGTGGATTTCCCTGCTAATTAGATCATTGACAACAGTCCCATTATGCTGAAACCTAGTGATGCAAGCACTGGGAACACACGTACATAGCAATCTGAACTTCGACCACAAGTGTCCAGACTATTATTGAAAGCCTATGTTATGCACATCATAAGTCACACTATCATATTCAGATATGAGGATTATTACTGCACTGTACTTGAACCTCATCAAAACATGAATATAGGGTATAAAAACATCATAGAAAATGATGAAGGTTACATCACACGGGATCTCCCATTACCAACAGTTCAAAAGATAGATGCTAGAAAAGCGGATATAGTGGTCCATGAAAAAAAAGACAAAAGTAGCATTAATCACTGAAGTCACCATACCCAGTGCCTACAGTGCCTTGCGTACAGAGAGACACAAAGTCATAAACTATCAGGATTTGCAGGCAGAAACAAGAGCAATGTGTTAGAAAGATACCAAGACAGTCTCAACAGTAGTAGGAGCAATGGGTCTTATAAAAAAGACTCTACAATTGTATTTAGATATGTTACCAATACATGTAACTCCATATGAATAACAGAAGGAGTCATTACTGAGCACATTGAGGGTAATGCGAAGAGCACTTCTGCTTGACATCAAAGATCGAAACAAAATTAATTTCATGAGCATTAATCATACTTTGACTTAGGAATGAGGTCCATTCCAGTCATGGTATTTGAAATCCAAAAGATGTGGAGAAATTAAAAATGACAGTATAATGCACTCTAACAGACACATACGGCAGATGGAGAGGCCACAGGGGTTTCTCACCAAGAAAACACAGGGCTTACAAACCATGCCATGATGTATGTGGACAGACTGAAAGCCATGGTACTGTAATATGTATCATATAGGATGTGGTGACTTCTGCCTGGCATCCAGACAAGTTGCTGACCCTGCTCTGGTGGGAATAGTGGGATATAGTTAATGTCATCAGCAGTGTCTGGTGAGGCCAATATGGCAATAAACAATGCCACACATGCTGGTGTAAAAGGCTCTCTCTAATGTCAAGCAAGTGCACACAGGCACATACACCCTATTTGACTGCAGTGAGAATAGAACCCCTACCTATCTAAGTACACAGACTACAGCACTCAGTAATTTGCGCTACCACATGGCACAAGTCTGATTTTTACAACGTTGCAGAGCAACACAACATAAAGTGCCTGACATCAGCACTGGATGTAGGAGAGAAGATGATGGAAGGCCTGCACAGGTTCACAGCTTCATACGTTCCTAGGAGGTTACTACACTAATGGCCCTAGGGCCTTTACAAGGGTCTATATTACCTGATCAAACATTTAGGTGATCGAACACCTAAACGCCGAGATGGAAATGTTGAACCCTTAAAACCATGAATGGCCATTTACATTAATTTTTTCTCTGGGGAAAAAAATTGCTTGGCTGTAGGAAACAAAACAAACCTTCAAACACTAATCAAGTGGGGGGCTTCAACCCCCACAACCCTGATGTGGGGGGCTGTGCCCCCCACACCCACCCTAACTAAATATACCAACTCTGAGATCGCTCTTCATTGGGAAAAAGGGCAAATTTCCAATGACGGCCAAACAAATTTTTTTCCCAGGGGAAAAATTTGCGTAAATGGCCATTCGCAATTGTCAGAATTCAACACTTATGGGTCGACATTTAGGTGTTCGATCACCTAAACCTTCGATCATGTAATATAGATCCCCCTTTACAAGACTAGTTGTGTAAAAACCCATGTACCTTATTGAGCATAGTTAGATGTTTGTTGTTTGCAGAGCAATTTTGTGATCAGCACTGACCATCCCTGCCCATGAGGAACATATGTGTCACCCTTAGGGTGGATTTATAATCACCCATCCAGTTTTCAAATCTGTGCTTGAATTGAGGAATTGAGGAGCACTGCCTTACATGCAGTGGGAGCCTAATACAGAGGAGCGGCAATCAATGGGAGACTTATCTGTCTCTTCAGCATGTTCTGTTTATGTCACAGGCTAGTTTGAGATCCCTGGAACACGTTATTTCTGTCCCATTTGATTTGTACATGTCAAGAATTTACATTAGGATAGGGTCCCAGACTACTCTGTAGGTCAGGCTCAGGTCGCCTCCTTACCTCTCAACTGTACAGGTTTTTGCAGAATGTCCAGATTTTTGCCTCATATTTTTCTTGCATTCCCCCTAAAATCTGTCCCTTTCTGGCAAATAGCTGAGGATTGAAGTCATTAAATAATGACAAACATTTGAGTTTAACACTCCACATCCTTCGGAAAAGTCATGCTAATGCAAAACCTATTATTCTATCAATTTCTAAGTTTGTAATGGCAATATTTAAAATCTGTCCCTATTTGTCCCCCTATCATTTTAGGCTTTATCCAAATTTTTTTCTCTAAGAGTGTAAGAGGTATGGTACTGAGTACAGTGACAAGGTTTTCAATATTTCCATGTATGTCATGTTTTGGAGGCCCTGGATTCTCTTGGTCAGAAACCTCTGTGGTCTCTCCAGTTGTTGCAAGTGCCTGTTTAGGTGCATAGAGATGGGAGCATTGTACTCAATTAGTGATGTAATAACTGTTGAGTACAGAGGAGCTTTGACCTCCCTGGACTTGGATGCGATCCCCTTAGCTATGAGGTGAGCACTGTAGAATGTGTGTCGTATCACTACGGATACATAGTGACTGAAGTTTAGATTGCTATCAAGCTATTCACAAGTCTAGCACCACTGAGTTTGAGCTTAAAGGGGTGCTATGTATAACATAGTTAGCAGGGCTTTTTTTTTGCCAAAGGGGACAATGAAGCATTTTCTTGAGTTAAGTTTCAGTCCATGATTTTGGCACCAATTATTTGTCTAAGTCGGCCCTTTCTGTAATATGTTAAAATCATTGGGGGACTCTATATGATTGCGCCCAGTTGACAGTCCTCTGCAAACATGGTAAGCCACAGGCCATCTACCTTCACCTGGATGTCAGAGAAATAATTTTCAAACAGTAGAGGGCCCAGCACAGATCCTTGTAGTACTCCTCTGGTAACTGGTCTACTGGTTGAGGTGGCATTCTGTTGATGAACCAGTTGCATAATCATCTAGTAATGTGTGGATTAATCTCTATGATATCTGAATGGGGGATTGTGTCAAATAGGTGGCATATCATGTTTTCCCTCACCCAGGGCTTTGGGGATATTATCCAAGAAGTATCCTAGGTTTAATAAGCAACATCTACCCTTGACAAAATCAATATTGGTTGGGTCAAGAGTGGTGAAGGTCACCTGTGTCTCTGTGGCTAAGTTCCATGATGAATCTTTCCATAACCTTGCAGATAAGGCTGGTTAGGTTTATGGGTCAATAGTTCCCAGGGTCAATTGATGGATGTGTAGGCATGTTCAACTGTGATGATAGTGCTAGTTCTGCATGTTATGAGATTGATGTGCATTGCATATCACACATTTGATATTAATTTATGTAGTGAAGTTGATATATTTGTGAAAAAGAACTAGAGACACCAGGGTTGCAATGTATGAGGGGAGGCAACACACAACTACATTGTAAATATGTGACATATTGTTCAGTTTGTTAAGTTTCCACATGTAGTTTTATGGCATAAAGAATACATAGACAGTAAATAGCAGTAATACATGTTAAATTTTGCTTTGCTTAGTTAAGCAGTGAGCAGCGGGTTTGCTTGACGGTTGGTAAAGTGTTTGTGCATATGAGATACACATTTCCATTATTTCACTATTTGTACATAGTTAAGCAGTGCGCAAATGCGAGCTGCATTGCCAAAAGTCTGACAGTTAATATTGAGTGTATGAAACACACTTGCTGCTTAGCTGAATTTGTGGCAGCAGGTGTAAATTCATTGATGCATTTCTTTTTTTTTTAGCCCAGGTGATACTGGGTTCGAATCCAGGTGTATCTAATACTTTTAAATAAAAAGTGATAATGCAATGACATCAGTTCTTTATAGCAGATATGTTGCTGTGTGTTCATAGCACAGTGGGTATAAGCAGCATTGTGCGGAGGTAACCTCAGCATTGTAGAACAATTCACCGTCTCTTAGCACTGGTGCACAACGCCAAACTTTGCACACACAGGCAAAAAAGTGAAGGGATCCATTGCTTTTTTGGTACTTATGTGTGTTGTGTGTGATATTATTTTTTGACCACATTAAATAGTGTTAAAATAGGGTAGATAGGAAAGTGGTAAAATGGGGGAGCAAGCAGGGGGAAGAACAAAGGGAAAGCAATACAGGAATGTGCAGGAGCGAGGTACGAAAGAACCATAGCTGTCCATTTCTTCAACAGAAAAACTAATAAATGCATGCAGAATATTAGCTTTATTTGGACTGTCACCTCCGGAGGGGGGGGGGTATGACAACAACATAATCATGTTGTAGAGCCAATGCTAATGCAAAGAATGAAGACAAACAAGACAAGAGACAGGGATGGTGTGGGACACAAAAGTTGGGGACCACCATGATTGAGGTGAGAGAGAGGACAACCGAAGCTCATGGTCATTAAACTTATAGACAGTGAGAATCAAGTTCTTACCCACTGGACTCACGTCTTCTCCTTATATGGACCATGAAGGAGAGCAGCCTCTTCATCCACTGTGTGTACACCAATTGTGCGGTGCATAATCCTATGCACCAACCCTGAGCAACGATGCCAACCACATTTGTGTAATGTTAAGTGGAGCACATCAGTGCCAAGCAGGGAAAATGGAAGGTGACTCTTACACTTAGCCTTAGTGTATGGGGTGTCTAGTAATGTTGGTTGGAAATATATACTGGAAATTTGGAGGTAACTGTTAGGTGAGTTAAGTTTGCAGACATGCACTGGGGACATACATCTCATGACCTGAAACATTTGTTTTTGGCTTTATACACTTTTCAAAATGATTTTTTTTTAATTTGGGATTCAGACCTAGGCATAAGGGACAAAACATTTTCTTCCTCAGCACTGATTTTCCAACTTTGTGACAGAAGTACTGCTTGGACATAGGAATCATTCATAAATACAGCTTACAGTTTGAGGTGTTACACATTTAATGTGTGTGACCTGACAAGGTTCTAGTATATAGATACAGTTGTGTATGTGTGTTATGCAATTGTGAAGGCCATGCAACTCAAGATACCATAATTATATGTACAGAAATACAGTAGACATTATACTCAGTCATATATCTGAAAACACCATAAGGGTGTCTTATCCCTCATACATATAATTAATTTCAGTTCCACTATCTAAAGTGTTATAAGTGAGAGTGAATATAATGGGAAGTGGAAGAACAATAAAAATGTATGGAATATCCCATATTAGAACCTAAGACCATGTATATGGTTGTTGTATAAATACACTTAAACTTACAAAAACATCATATACAAACTTATCCATAACAAAAAAAAAATGACCCTAACATATTTAACTCCCTTCTAAAATATTGTGACTGGTCCCCTCTCAAACATCTCCAAATAGATGAAACAGTCCAGTACTTCAACAATAAATTCCTAGATATCCTCAACAACCTGGCTCCTCTTAGAAAAATTTGTACAAAATCAAAACCAATCCCATGGCTAACAAAATAAAACAAACTACTCATGAAACAAAGAAACAGAGCCTGGTCACACTACTAAACCAACAAAAAACAAACATCCCTATTTAATTATCACCAGTTAAGAAACTCAGTCAAAAAACAAATAAGAATTGATAAAAAAACTACTATTTCATAATCTAACAAAAATGTCAAAATAACCCCCAGAAATTCTGGAGTGCTATAGCACAACACATAAATGCCAAACAATGTACTACCCCTACCCCTTCAATCCCTAACAACTTCGAGTTCATCACTGCCCAATTTAATTTACACTTCACAATTTCAATACTAGCCTTGCTGAATAAGGACAGCAACACCCCACTAATAGTTCCATCCAGCTCTGCTTTCCATCACAAGTCTTTCTCTAGCACACCTATACAGACCAGCTACATAAACAAGCTCTTTAAAAAAATTAAACCAACATCACTTGCAGCCAACAAACTCCCAACTGAATTTCTTAAACTTGCAACTGATGCCATAGCATACCCAATCTCCCTGTTAATCGACCATTCCATCTCTAAACATATTATATCCCCAACCTATGGAAATTATCATACGTTATCCCTGTTTACAAAAGTGGCACTTCCACACAACTATCAATCTACAGACCAATTGCAATACTTCCACCCCTTGCTAAAATCCTCAATAAATGCATACATTCACAACTAATGCCTTATCTACTAGACAATAACCTTCTCTTCAACTCTCAGCGTGGTTGTAGACCACTACAACCGCTCTTATAAGTTTTAAAGACACAGTCAATCAGCTTAGAAACAAAGGAAAGTTTGTATCAGCTATCTTCCTTGACATCTCAAAGGTTTTTTGACACGTTTTCACATCAACAACTTCTCAACAAGCTTGCCTTCCTAAACCTTTCCCAAACAGCCACCTTATAGTTGGTTCCATAGCTACTTTTCAGAATGACAACAAGCAGTCAAGTGGCAAAATGAAATCTCATCTCTACTACCAGTCTCAATGGGTGTACCATAAGGTTCAATTCTTGGACCACTACTCTTCCCCATTTTTACCAACAATCTCAGTTCAGCAACCCAGTCAGCATCCACTGCACAATATGCAGATGATTCATCACTCATCTGTGCAGTCACCTGTACTCCAAAACTCTTACAAATAACTCAAGAAGCATTTATAGACAGAACAATGTCTTGTCTGTTAATCAAGTCATACTTAACCCCAAATGAAACCAAATGTCAAACAACAAAACAGCTGAAGTTTCCATCCATTTCATTATCTATTCATCCAACAACACCAAAATTGAGCATGTGGAACACACCAAGCTGCTAGGTGTTGCTATAGAAAATGCTCTTAAATATGATAAACACACAGTGCAGACAATCAAAAATTACACATCAAACTAGGGTTTCTGTACAGAACTAAGCCATTCCTCACCCAACTTCCAGACAGGCCATTGTCAGAAAACATCTACTATCCACAGTGTTATATGCCATCTCAATTTTTACAAATCTAAGAAAAATGGATTTAAGCAAGCTAGAGAACATGCTACAATAAAATAACCAGGATTTCCTCTAATGACACAAACAGATCCCACCACTGCTTAGCTCTCCACCAACTAAACTGAATCGAACTTCCAAATCTATTAACCTTCAACCAGATAACAACCACTCATACCATATCCAGATAATTGCCCCCTCAAAAACTTAGTCCAACACTACTCTAACAGCAGATCTCCCCAATTATCCAACAAATTATTAGTTGAGGTCACCAGATCAAACGATAGTCGTGGGGATTCGTGTTCTCCAAAAAACATCTACAGTCTGGAACTATTCCTCAGCATATAGTTCTTACAACCAACTCTTCTAGTTTCAAAAATCTTCTCATGGAACATCTTACAAATAACTGGCTATGTTCCTGCTCTTTCCCGGGCTGATGAGATTTCTCTACCTGTATTCATTGCTTCTTGCTCCTAATCCTCTACAACTCTTCTCTCAAGCCCCCACTACTTTCTTTTAATTTTACAACTCTCATTACTAATCACAATACTTTCAGTCTCTTACTAATAATCACAAAACTATACAATTTCTGCCTTCATCTCACCAATTCACTTCTTATTACCCTAACAACCAATACTGGACCACTCTCAATGCTTACAAACAATGTATACCTAACTTTCACTAAGGTACCTAAAGCTACTATGGTACCTAAAGAACCTTCTCACTTCATTTGACCCTCTCAAACTTAATTTTTCTTTTCTGATGTTGTCTGATAGCATATAAATAATCTCAATTTGTGTATACTGTATAGTACCTGATATATAATAATGCAAACACATGTTAAACTTATGTGTTCTAATGTATGCTATATTATAATATTATACCTTGGGGCTTTTCTCTCTGGGCCTCCATTAAAAGTGGGCTACTAGCCCAGTCAGACACTCCTGGTAAACAAATGTAAAATAAAAACATAAATAAATACACCTGTTGCCACATAAATGTTGAAATAATATGTCAATTTTTCAGTTCATTGCTATAAACTGCACTGTCACAACAGTAAGAATAGTTTGCACACCCTGTTCTTGAACTCAGAACCATGTGTACTCCAGCCCTACACTTATACCTGCTGCCATAGGACTAGTTACATGACATTTCCATAATTTCCTACTCATATTTAAGTTCTCTGTATTAACCACCTTGCACCTCTGCTTGGCGTGTTTACACTGTGCCCAACAGAATTAATTGAACATTTTTGTTTTCAGATATTGGCTCTCTGAGTCCTATCTACAGTTGTTGGGGAACCTTGCTAGCTGCCGAGCAATACCGCTCAATGCCACTAAGCAGAGAGTTGCACGATGAAAAGCAAAAATTGCAACAATGTATTGTTTTTCACCTCAATCCTTTTACAAATGCCCTGTCTGCAGGTGTTCTGTCTACTTCCTCAGTGGGCCACTAGTCCAGGTTTCTACACTGCTAAGATTCATGAAAATGAGATAAGCCCAGCCAAACTTGACATTCATTTTTGTTCCTTTCCCTTGTTTGTACTAAGCCACACATAACACAAACCCTGGTAAAAAAAAGGAAACTGGAAAAGCAATCTAAGACACTAAAAATGTTAGTACACATTAAATATTTGTACATAGGTCTTGATTTGAACTATCATGCCAATGAACCTGCAGAACACAGTAAGGGTGCCTTATCCCGCTTTGCCACAAAAACATCTTTGCAGCAGGGAACTGAACTCATTCTGCATATGGCCAACTGCAACATCATCTACAGTACTATGAAACCATATAACAGTTATTTGTCCATGTATTAATTTTGGAAGGAGTGCACTGAGTAATCATGCAACCATTTATGAGTATTGCTTGCAAATATGTAGCTCTGTCTTACCTGTCTATGTTTGTTGCTCATTCTTGTCTTATCTAACCAGTAATCTCAGACACACAGTCTGTAAGCCATTCTATATCATTGTCCATAAAATGTGTGAGGATATTAAATGGAAATAGTATAATATACAGTTGCCAAAAAATGAAGGGGAGGTTGGATGTTAATGAACAGAGCCTGTGAATTGTGTGCTGCTTACTTACATTTCCAACACTGACAAAATTATTTCTAGGACTTTGTAAGTCTAACCTGACACACTCACTGGATGTAGGGCAGTCTGTACTGCTGTTGTGTTTCCCTTCTCCCAAAGTTCACAAGCTAAAAAAGAAACAAAACCACAAACTGAAGTAAAACTCACAAAAGCTGAATGGCTTACAAACCCTGGTCTGTTTAGAACAACAAGATGCAAATCTCTAAAAAATGCTGTATAACAGATAGGACCATTAAAACCCTCTTTAATAAAAATTGTTTAAAACAAGATAAGCACTTTCAGTTTGTTTCACCACGAAGCTTCTTCAGATAAATCCAAGGAAGTAGGGCCAAGAATTTATTGAAGACATCACTCCTCAGCAGCCAAAGTGTCAAAACTGAGCCACTGCCCCCTTAAAGGCAGATTTGCATTATCTTCTTAAAGCCTTTAATTTTAACTGACTTGAAATGAAAATACATGTATTAACACCTGACCAAACATCAGCTTGAAACACCAGCTGCCATAATACTTCTCTTCTTTCTAGAAATAAGTGCCACAGGCCTCCTCTAACCCCTTGGTTGATGTGCTCGAAAACCACAGAATAAAAATAATGGTCATGGAATTCTGTTACATGTTTAGCTAGGGTGTTTGTGATTTTTACCTTTTTTATCTCATAAAGATGTTCATACATCCTTTCTTTTAAGATATGTTCAGTCTTTCCAATATAAAATGATGGACATACCTGATAAAGAGCAGTGCAAACCATACCTTTGCTCCTACAATTATACTTTCCTCTTACCTGAACATACTTTTTTATCCAATAAAGTGTCATCCACTTGAATGCACTTACAGAAAGAACATCACCCACATTTGGTCATTCTACAAACTTTACTGGTTACATTGTAATTAAGTGTTGTACCTTCCAACATCTTCTTTAAGTTCTTCCCTCTTCTGAAAACCACCAAAGGGCATTCTGGAAGTAGTTGTAGAATTTTCCTGTTTTTTTTTTTTTTTATAAATCCCAGTTCTTCTTAAGTATCCATCATATAGTCTGGTGGTCTTGGTTAAAGTTTATAATAAAGGCACTCACCAGATTGCCAGGTCCATTATTGGGTTCTTCACCAGTTTTAGTGATAACAGCACTATTGTTATTGAGTATCAGGATGTAGTAATTCCTTTTCTTTTCATCACCACTTCCTCCTTAATGTCAGTTCTAAACTCTTTTAGGTAACCCCTTGCCAGAAACATGTTTTCCAAAGTATCGCACTCTTCTCAGAAGTGTTGTTCCAGGGTGACCATTTTTATGTTCCTCAGATATTGCCCATTTACTACTGATTCCTTTTGAGGAAGGGGACGGCACTCATGAAATGGAGGAAGGAGTTGAAGTAAGTTGGCTTTTGATAAATCATCAAAATATAATGACCATTTTTCAAGTCATTGGACAAAAAAAAATCTAGATAAGGAATATTTATCTTATCCTTATTTATTGTGAATTTCAAAAGCTCCATGCGTGTGTTGATGTAGTTCAAAAATTTCATCAACTTCTCCTCAGTATCCCACCAGATGAAAAACAAATCATCCAGGTATCTGGTGTAAAATCTCACAGACTCATGACAGGGGCCATTAAACATGAAGTGTTGTTCCCATTTAGCCATTACAATATTAGCATAAATGGAGACACAATTTGCTTCCATGGCCACACATTGGTTTTGATGATACAATCGTCCCTCATAAAAAATGTAATTGTTGGTAAGGACAATTTCCAAGTCTTCATGGAGACTCGTCTGATTGTTATTCAAGCCTTTGTTTTCAAGAAACTCATGGAACCAGTTCAATCTCACATCATGTGGTATCGCTATGTATAAATCAACCACATCAGTAGTGACCAGTAGGTCAGTTTTCACATAGGTGGTGTTATTGATGTTTTTTAAGATCTCCCAGGAGTCTTTGCGGACTTGTGGTTCAGTCTTGAGTATGTCTTTTAATTTATAATCCACAAACTTAGCACATGCCTGAATGATAGATCCCTGACTGTCTACAATAGGATGCATAGGAGGGTTCTTAAGGTCCTTATGAATTTTGGGGATCCCAAAAATTGTAGGCATCAGAGCAAAGATGTTGTTAAGGTAGTTAAATTCTTTGATGTTAATTCTTCCTTCTGTAAACATATCATTTAAAAGAGAAGTGAGCCTCCTGTATGCCTGATTTAATTCATTTCTGGATACTTCATTGTAAACACTGTTGTTTAACATTTCCTTAATTCTCCTGGAATATTCTTTCTGTTCCATTATGACAAGGCCCCTGCCTTTATCAGGCTCCACGAATCTTAGGCCAGTCTTTCTGATATTATGTAAGGCTTCTTCCTCTTCTCTAGACAAATTAGACATCATTTGACACTTTCTGTGTGCCATATGTCTTATACCCAGGTCACAGATTTTTTGGAACACATGAAGCAGTGTGGGTTCAATGGAGGATTAAAAGTACTTGAAACTGGAAGAAACTGGGTGGGTTGTACATCTTCTTTAAATAACAGTTTAAAGTTTACTTTACAAGCAAAACATAAATTCTTGGCCCTACTTCCTTGGGATTTATCTGATGAAGTTTTCTGGTGAAACAAAACAAAAGCACTTATCTTATTTCAAACGATTTTTATTAAAGATGTTTTAATGGTCCTGTCGATTATACAGCATTTTTTGGGGATTTGCATCTTGTTGTTAAGAACAGACTAGGGTTTTTAAGCCATTAAGCTTTTCTGGCTTTAACTTCAGTTTGTATTTTCCCTTCTCCCAACCAGTAATTAGTCACAACTGCAATCCATTAAAAACAAATACTGAGTGAGTGCCTGAACTATATTTACATCTGCAACATGGAGACAGGTATTTGGGATTCAGAAATTCTAATAAGGTCACACCTTATTTGCATCTTCACAGTGTTCACATCCCTGAACATATACCATAAAAAGGAAACTATGTAGCTAGGGAACCAGAAGGTGAGGAAATTTGTTTATGTGGAGAACAACGAAAAGAGGCTATTACTTTGGGATATATCTGCACAGACAATTACTGAACTTGACAAGGTATGCTTGCTTTTTTCAGCTATATACTGCATATGCTGAAATGTCATTAGAAAAAAGCTGTTTATATATATATATATATATATATATATATATATATATATATATATATATATATATATATATATATATATATATATATATATATATATATATATATATATATATATATATATATTTTTATAGCAAATGCTACATTTATATATATATATATATATATATATATATATATATATATATATATATATGCCTTAGTTAGAAGTGTACTCATGGCATGGTCATATTTGTCAGGGCATTTCACAGTCATACATGATTGGCAATACCTTAAAATGGAATGTTCTGTGTTAAATTTGTGGACATGTTTCAGGGACATTTCATTTGACAGCGCTTTTAGTGTTTCAGTGATGGATTGTAACAAAATGTGTCAATTGCCTGTTCTTTTGGGAGTTGGGGAGAAAAGCTGCATTTCTGTTATGGCACAAACAAGCATGTGTTGCCATTGTTACTCTCTCTTTTTGCATCCAGCCTGTTGTTCATATTTCAAAACTCTAGACTGTTTTATGTTTCTCCAGTGGGTAATACTAAAATGCTACATTTTCTGTTTCATCTGTGAACAGTTATTTTGGAGTGATACTTATGTGCATTATCCTTCTATTGTCTTTTAAGACACCTCGGACTATGACACCCAGGCATCTCAATCCCCAAAAACCATCCTTCATTGACCCTGAGAATCAGGTAATTCTGGAAGTTTTAAGGCAACATAGTGCCTTTCTAGTTGACAGGGAACATGGAGATATGTCAGGCAGACTGCAACTTTGGCAGCACATAGTCTTAGATGTCAATGCAATAGGTGGTCACAGCCAGACGTATGATCAGGTGCACTATAGGGCCACTGACATGATCTCATCTGCACTGAGGAGAGCAGCTGCAGTGGCCCATGATTGGATGGATACTTGGGGGCTGCTACATAGCCACTACTAACAGCAAATGAAGAGTAGGGATCCAGACAGCTCCCAGGAAAGTGCAGAACACCATGTCCTTGACATTGGTGCTACTGTTTCAGGGACAGCAAGATATGTCCCAGGAGCAGCTTCTATGTAGGCGTTTGTATCTCATTTGTTAAATACTGTTGTATAGTAAAATATTTACCTCAGTGTGTTAGTTCTGTTTAACAAGAAATTGGTTGGGGGATTGAAGATTGCTACAGTTAACAACACATTCTGATTGGTTACACATGGGGCTTAGGTTGGGCTTGTCGCCCAAGTTCTTGTTGAAAGTATTGTTAATGGACATATAAAGGTCAAAAAGTTTTATCCCCTTGTGCTAGTGTTAATTGTGATGATGATGTCCTTACCTTTTTCTTAACTTCTTCTGGGAACATCTGGCATAGTGAACATGCCATCATCCACACATGGTAAGCTAAACATTTTTATGTCAGTACTAATGAGCTGTTCAAATAAATATTTTAGTGTCTGATGCTAGTGTCAGGACTGTTGTGTGTATTGCTGCACAGTCTGTAACTGGCACCGCTGTTAGTTTGTTAGCATATATTGGACTATAGTAGTGTAGGTATTATTTTTTTCCTGTGTTTGTTGCTTATTATCACAGGTGATCATGACAGTGGAAGTGTGGGACTTCTACCACTTGATGTCAGAGTATCAACAGACTCTGATGATGAAGGTGGCCAAACAGAGGCACAGTCATGGGGGAGCAGTGGTTGAATCTGACACTGAGGTTGACATACAGCCATCACCTGAAATTCCATTGGACACAGACAGTAGGCCTATGCCTACCCATTCCAGTGAGGCCTCAGCTATTGGACAAGTAGAGGGCAAGACAACTGATCAGAGAAGTGTGGTTACTGTGGATTCAGTGTTTGTTGACTCTGGCCATAGTCAAAGTGTAGGGGAGGTGCCATACAGGAGGGTTGTTAGGGGTGTCCGGTGGAGGCCTGCTGTACATCTCTAAACCTGATCCAGGTGTCTCTTCCTGTGCCACTCATTGTATTTTTCCATAATGGAAGCACAGGCACATTCCCATAGTTCCTCCAGAGAAATGCTTAAGGTTGTAGATGTGGCACTGACTGACATGCGTGACTGCATCCACTGTGTTGCCAATTTAATGGATAGGATGAATGAGACAGAATGTGTGGTGTCTGTGATGGAATGTCTGCTGGGATGGGGACGGCATACTCGTGGACATAGGTCAGCCACATCATCTGCTGTTAGCCAATGTGGCTGTGCCCAATCATGCTCCCATAATGGCAGTACTTCCACTACTCCATCAGTGGTTCAGCTGTGCACAACCAGATATGGCAGGCCATGGGGTCATGGTCCTGGGCATCCTCGTGATGGGAGCTCATTCAGCAGACATCAGCCATGTTCAGGTAGCAGGAGTGCCTCTAACCAAGGGCATGGATGTGCCTGTGCTACTCCTGGTAGAGTCAGTTCTCATGGTTGGGTATGACAATGATGAACTGCCACCTCTACCATACACTGCTAACACCTCTCTGACATACCAAGACGTAGACCTTACACAGAGCTTGGCTGTGTTCATGCAAACATTCACATACCAATTTCACCTGGAGGACCCATACTGACACATGCACAACAGTTACATGGTTCAGCCTTGAAGTTTAAAACTTATTTTGCCTCACTGGCAGTTTGTTACTTTATCCAAATATCTGCCCGCTTCTCTTTCTTACACACACTCACCAATCTTTTGTATCAGCCTAGGCTTCCTGCCCCCCCACAACACTCTGTGCAAGTGATAACTGTGACATATCACTGTTTTCCATCTTTTCAATTCAGGGATACATAAGCTTTGTGCCTGATGCTCAGGGTGCATAGCTGACTTAGTGTTAATTGGTAATTGTATGTTTGACTTATATTGGTCTTAGAAAGTCAGACATTTGATAGCATCAAACTTTTATCCCATCATTATTGCTAATGCTCTTATGAGGGTTGTGAAGTCTGAAAGTGAAATGTGCATCATTACTTTGTAAATCCTCTCTTTACTGATTTTTCAGTACAAACATATGGTACTAAACTGAGGACATGCAGTGACCATTGCTACTTTTGAGAGGTATGACTGTGTGAATCTTTGAGGCCTGAGGCCTACTACTTAATAATGAACACATACAATTTAGATAAGTCTCTGCTATCACATGTTAAGGTCATTTCTGTAGAAATCACTCACCTTTTACTTGCTTACACTGCCAAGTAAAAACATACAAGGATATGCCAGTCATTCATATTATTACACAATGCACTCCAGGCTCAACACTTACCTTGTAAATCCTGCAGTTGCAGCAGTTTTTAGCTCAGGGCTGACTCTGTCTGATGCAATACACAGCTATTACATGGGTAGGTAAAGATTGTGAGCATTGCCTGTCATCGATGTTACTATATGTCTGTTCGTAGGAGCAAGGGTTTAGGCCCTTAGGTGGTGAGTGAGTGTGCTATGCATTGTCTCTTAGCCAATGCTAGGGCATATTAAGCATGCCTATGTCTGCCTATACCCACAGCAGCTGCTGGTTCACCCCCTGACTCCTCACTTGCATCTGGATATGGTTACCTTGCCATTGGTGGTGGGATGTGTGTCCCTTCCCCTTGCTGATCCTGCTGAAGCTGTTTTCTCAGGATGATGTTGTGTAGCATGGCACATCTGTGAATATTTCAGTACATGTACGTAGATTGTACTGCAGGGCTCTCCCAGATGTATATAGGCACTGGAACTGTGACTTCAGCAGCCCAAACAAATGCTTTATGATATTTCTGGTTTGAGCGTGTGCCTCATTATGGTGTTTTTTAGCAGTTGTGGGTGCATCTCTGATGGGTGTCATCAGCCACAGTTCCAGTGCATAACCTGCATCCCCCAATAAATGACCCTGTGGGATACTCCTCCCTAGTGAATATCTGACACATTTGGGAGGTATGCCAGATATGTGAGTCATGGTAACTGCCTGGGTTGCCAGCACGCATGTTCAAAATGATTCCCTTGGCATTACAGATACTTTGGCAATTAATAGAGTGGAAGCCCTTTCTATATTTGTAGAGCCTTCCCTGTTCCCCATGTGGTGCCTTAATTTGTATATGTGTGCAATCTATGGCACCCAGTACTTCAGGGTAGTGTGCTACAGGGTAGAACTCCTGCATATTTCTGGCCCTATCCTCAGGATTACAGGGGAAATGTATGTGGCCACTAGGATGTTGGAGCATAGCATTCAGGAATTGATGGAGGATCCTGGATGCTGATGCTTTTGACAGCTCCAGCTACCCCCTGTTGGTCTCTGAAAGGTACCTGTAGTTAAAATTCTAAGTTCTACACATACCTTTGTCTCCACTTGGATGGGTTCCCCTCAGTTTGCCCTGGGTCTGAGTTGAGGACGGCAGAGGTTGCAGAGTTCCTGTAATGTGTCTCTATCCACCCTGTAGTGTTCTACAGTTTTCATGTCATGCAGATTGTGATAAGTTAACTGGCATCTGAAAACTCTTCTCCTTCTTGGCCTTGGTCTGTTAGCAGCAACTGCAGCAGCAGCAGACTTCAGCCTGTTGCACATGCACATGAATTAAAGCAACTGCCACCCCTAACACTGTTTCTGTGTAGACTCCTTCCTGTGGCTGTATTCCAAAAGTTCTTGGAATTTGCAGGGAAAACCAGCACTGAGTCTACATGGTTGAGAGTCATCCAGCTGTCCCTAAAATGGCAGATAGACTGTATAAAGTTCCTCATTCTTTTGAATTTGTATATATTATTCGCAAACTTGACTCAACAGCTATGGCTGTAGTTGACCCCATTACTGCTAAACTCCTTGTCTATTCCAATCCAACTCTTTCTGATATGGATGGGAAAATTATTGATAGGTATGGGAAAAAAGTATGTACTTTTGCAACTTTGATTTTTCAGAATTTAAACTGCCAGGGCTCATGTGTTAAAATTTGCTCTGACTAATAGTGAAAGTATTAGGAATGTTTTATCTGCACTTTGGTGAAGATAATTCTGCTTTAAATAACTTAGTTTCTTCTTTTGCACAAGTAGCTGCTCATTGTTTACAGTGTGTGCGTATGACTCTGTTGATGCTTTTTCTAGGGCTATGATCACTGGCATTGTTTGGAGGAGGTTTGTATGCCTGCATTCTCAGAACCACATAGATGATTTTTAAAATGAGATTTTAAATTCATCCTTAGGTAGAGATTTATTGTTTAGCCACTCTGCTACAGAGGTGATCAAAAAAGGTGATGAAAAGGGTAATATGATTCTGGGAAACTCTTAAGATTTTCAGCCCTTCTTTTCCAAACTTTCCAAGGAATTTTCTATCTCATCACCCAATTTTGGAAATAAGCAACAATAAGCAGTCTAACAAAACAGAGGTAAACAGATGTTTAAGAAGAAATGGCAAGGGGGTTCCAAAAAGAAGTCTTGAACCTCACAAAACGAAGCACAGTCGAACAAGTCTGAATGAATGTTCAAAAGACCTTGTGACCCACTTTCACTCTGACCCCTTTTTAATTCTAGAAAGTCTGAATTTCCATTTTTCTCTTTGGCATCAGATAGTTTTAGAACAATAGGTTCTGAAAATCATTTGTCAGGGTTACAGATAGCAGTGGGAGGAAATTCCTCCTTCCAGGAGATCATTCCTAATCCTCCAGATAAGACTGTTTTATTTCCACTGGCTTCTCATCACATACATCACCAAGGAATGATAAAATCAGTTCCTCCCTTCCAGGAGTGGAAGGATTTTTATTCAAGGATGCTCCTAGTGTTAAAGAAAGAAAATGCTTGGAGACCAATTCTGTACCTTTATTTCATTCTTAAATCTGTTTGTGATAATGCCAAAGTTCAAAATCATTTCACAACTTGTTACCTTTTTCTTCCTCTCTAAAGTTCACTGGTCACACTAGACTTAAAAGATGTTTATCACATCCCTATTTATCCAGACTTCAGATGTTTCTTGCCCATGCTACAGACCCGACTAGTTAATCCTACTTCCTAATTATGGCCGCCCTTTCTGCTCTTCACTACAACTGCGTATTACTTTTCACCATCTAACCCTTTCTTCAGGCATTCCTGTCTTTCCCTATGATATTCTCATACTTACCTACTTCTTCTTTACACTGACTCATCTACTGCACTACTGCACTACTGTACTACTTAACAATTTATTCTATATTTGTCCTCCCCTCTGCTATTTTTGGGTACCTATCATTTCACTGAAGTTCCAATTTGCTGAATGTTTATTTGTTGCACTTAAAGCATCGAATACCATTGCAGCAAAGGATTACATCATTAAAATATTTTCCTGGGGAAGGAAGTTAGTTGGCCATTGTAACAAATTTGCCCTTTCCCCAATGTAGTGTTATCTTGTAACTGGAATATATAATTGTGGGGGGGGGGGGTTGAAGCCTCCCACCTTGGTGAGTTTAAAATAATGCAATTTGTGTTAAGATCACTTTGGTGGCAAAGTATTTTTTTTCCTTGAGAAATTTTTCTGATGATATAATTTTTCCTCTGAAATGGTTCTCAATTCTTTAAGTTTGACAAATAGGCGTTCAGTGAATTGGGGCTTCGATGAATGATATAGACTTCTAATTTTAGATACCCAACCAAACTTAACAACCCTTTTTGCCTTCCCATGCTTTTTTCTGATACTGTACAAACTAAAACAACTTATACTACTATCCCAAATTGTATTCCAACCTGTACTATTAATCTAATTACCCACCTGAAATATGTTTTTCTCTCTGCAACTTCTGTTTCTCCATTATTTTACAATAACACCAGTTTCAACTATTCCAAAATTGAATTATAACCTCTCCTGTTAATCTAACTTTTAACATGAAACATGTTAAAAAACTTTTTGTTACTGAAGAAGGATACCTAACCATGTATGTACACTTTTATGCCTCCTTACTCAAGTAATTAGACCTGTATTATTTGCTACTATGTATGTACATTCTATGTAAAAACTTTGTTCTGTTTTGCTGTTTTGATAACTGTCTAACTTGCTGTCTTATTATTGTGGAGCTTTTCTCCCCGAGCCTCCACTGAAAATGGGTTTTGTACCCAGTCGGACTTTCCTGGTAATTAAATGTCAAATAAATAAATAATTGTATGTCTGGATCACATTATCAGTTCTCTGCCTTACCCTTTGGACTATCAACCCCATCAAGAGTGCTCAAAAAGTGTCAAGTTCCAGTTATAGCTCATTGCAGGCTACAGGATACCCACATTTTTTCTATATTTAGATGACTTGTTTATCTTTGCAGTCTTTTTCAAAGGGTCAGGAATCCCTCTTTTGGGCGAGAGATCTCCTACACAAGCTGTGGACATTCAAAAGTCTTTCTTGACTCCTTCATGCAGGATTATGTTCCAGTGATATCAACTATATACTTCAGGTGAAAGACCTTTTCTTCCAAAGAAAAAAAATAGATCTATGTCTAGATCTATTTCTAAGGATTTCCACTCAGATTTCAGTCACTGTGAGGGAATACCACAGGATTTTAGGTCTCACTGCATCTATGATTCTCATCATATCCCTGGCAAGACTCCACATGAGAAAGATACAGTGGTATCTGAAACCTCATTGGTCACAGCACCAACACCCTTTATCCTTGCAAACTCCAGTGCTAGAGTTTGTCAGAGGAGAAATCATTTGGCAGAGATGTCTCAGACTTTCCTTGGGGAGTAGCTTCAGGAGGGATATATGTGCAGGAGGGTGTGGGATACAAAGGATAGATGCAAGCACATAAATATCAAGGAGATGCTTGCCTTGATAAAGGCACTCAACTCGCTGAACCATCTTTGTTCCCCCAGGATTTCTTCAAGTGGTTACAGACAATACCACAGTCATGTGATGTATCATCAAGTAAGGGGGAGCCAGATGGTACCCCCTTTGCAGACTAGCTGTGTTATCTTGGGGTATAGCTTCACACCACAGTCTTACTTAACAGGCATTCTATATTCTGCCAGAGCAAAAATGTGTGGCAGACAAGTTGAGCAGGACCAGGGCAGACTCTTATGAATGGAAACAACATCAGGGGGTCTTCTAAGATTTGGTCCATTTGTGGGGTATTCCTCAAGTAGATCTCTTTGCCTCCTCCTTGAACAATCAACTGGCCAGATTCTGTTCCAGGACTCCATGCAAGAAGGCCTGGAAGACAGATGCCGTTTCTGTTTTTGGACAGGAATGTTCCTGTATGCTTTTCCACCCATTCCACTAATATCCAGGGTAGTTCTAAAGATTCAGAAAGTCTCATCCATGATCATTGTGGTAAATCTGTTTTGGACCAAGCAACCATGCTTGTCCCTTTTTTGGAAATGGCTAGGGGCAGTTACCACAAGCTTCCTCACAGACTGGATCTGCTCACTCAAGAACAGGGGTATTTGATGCTACCCAACATCAATTAACTTCAACTGACAACCTGGATGAGAGAGTCTTAATACCTTTTAGGCATTTGTTTACTGAGAACCTTTAGCAGGTACGAATGGAAGCAAGAAAGTCTGCTAATAAAACATCATGTATTAGCAAATGGAAAAGGTTTTCTAGTTGGTGCCAGCAACATAACCAGCACCCATTCAGGGCTAGTTGTTCTCTTGTTTTACAATATTTGTATGAGTTACTGTCTTATGGCCTTTCTTATATCTCTGCTAAGGTTCATTTATTGGCCATTTCAGCATGTCTGCCCATGGATCCTCCTCTATCAATGCAGTCTCATGTCAAAATGCTTTTGAAAGGGATTTTGCTTAAAAGGCCCCCTAGAAAACTGGTAGCCCCTTCTTGGGAATCTTTATTTTGTGGTAGAGAAGATAACACTTTCTCCAGCTGAACCAGCTAACCTGGCTGACTTTAGGTTTTAAACATGAGAAACAGTTTTACAGATTGCTCTGACCTCTGCAAGAAGGGTATCTGAGTTGCAAGCTCTTATATGGTGAGTCAACCCTATCTCATTTTTCATAAGGACAGGGTTTCTTTGAGAACTAATTCTTCTTTTATGCCGAAAGTTGTATCAGAGTTTACTTTAAGCCATTCTATCCACCCAACCATTTTCAGGAAAAAATGAGGGAAAAGGATACTCTGTACCTTGGATGTCCACAGACAAATCAGGTACTATCTTGACAGAACTAAATCTTTCAAATCTTCAGATCAATTGTCCATTTCTTGTGAAGGTAAGAAGAAGGGACAACCTGTATCAAAAGTGACTGTTTATAAATGGTTGTCTGAGGCTATTACAATTTGTTATACTTACCATAAGAAAACTGTTCCAGGCAGGGTCATGGCCCACTATACCATGGCTTTTGGAAAGAGTTAGATTCTAGAAATATTTTAGAAGCTGATACTTGGTCCTGTGTACATAGTTTTACAAAGCATCACAACTTTGACTCCTTCTCTAGGTCCAGATCAGTCTTTGCTAGGACCATTTTCAAAGGGTTCCTGGACTCTTTTCCTTCCACCTTCCAGATGTAGTTAGCTACACTAATCTACCCATATAGTCAAGGCTAGTGCAGCAGTGACCAATTTGATGAACATAGTACAGTTATGTTAGCAAATTTACCATAACAGTAGATGTTCAAGTGATCATTCCTGCAGTATCCAGTCCCTCCCTCCATCCCCCTTGTTTTTGGTGTGCTTATAATGCCAGGGTGTGGCTATTTATTTTTTGTTGTTCACAGCATTGTCCTTTCAGGGATCAGCCTCCCCCTGTCTTCTGACAGGAAAGCTCTGAAGTACTTAATACCCAAATTGTCTTTTAGTAAGCTCAGCTTGGGCTGCCTGACAGTTTGGATGTGTGGAAGTTGCCCTGAAGCTTTGGAAGCTTGATGGATGTTTTATCCTTGGCAGGATATATCCCATGTGGCTAAGGCTACTGCAGCAATGACCACTCTAACATCTACTGTTATGGTAAGTTGGGTTTATATTATAATAGCAAAAATCCCTTTAAGTGAATGCGAAAACACTGACACGTATTGCGCGAACCGTGAATATGCTGAACGTACTAAACCGCGAAATATAAAAAGTTGAATCCCCATAGTCAGCCAACTCCACCTCCCACTACATACTGCATACCCAAACAAAATAAATAAACCACATACATGCAATAATCAAAACCCTACTTCTAACCCTAAAGTAAAGCACCAAAACCCTACTTCTAACTCTACACTAAACTTTACATACATTACTATCTATGCACTTACCTTAACCCGTACCCTAACCCTAAGATCTGTAACTATCACACACTTACCCTACAGCAGTATACCAAAACAAAACAAATAATCCACACGCATACATTTAACAAAACCCTAATTCTAACCCTACACTAAACCTTACATACATTACCTATCTATGCACTTACCTTAACCCGCACCGTAACCCTAAGGTCCATAACTATCGTGCACTTACCTTACGGAGCTATACTGTAGACGGGCCAGCCATGACACTTCGACTTTTTGAATTTTGTGGTTTAGTACGTTCGGCATAATCACAGTTCGTGCAATACGTGTCATCGTTTTCGCATTTGCTTAAAAGGATTTTCACTAATATAATATAGACCCCGGTAAGTTTACTTACACAACTGTACTTTTCTTGCCACTTTCCAGAAACATCTCATAGGTGAACTAGTGATATCCAAAACTCAGTGTATGTATGTCCTGAAATAGGCAGGAGTGCTAGGGTTGTCAGCTTTTCATGTCAAAAATTCTGGACATATACGAGAGCAAAATGCATACAGAATAGAAGTGTGCATTAACCTCCCCTCGAGGGGATTGTCATGCACTATTACTGTGCTCAGTCAAACATATTCTTGTTTTCTTCAATGCCAGTGACAGTGTCCCTTAATTCTGGACTGTCCAGAAAAATTCTGGAGAGTTGGCAACCTTGACTCCTACCTAGGATTAGTTTCTCTGCCCAACACCCATGGAGTAGCACATAAGGCTCTGGCTCTCCAATGATCTCGAATCAGATAAAATTGGAAAACAAAAAAACAAGAATAAATAAATTTTTTATCATAAAAGAATCTGAGAATTCTAGGAGTCTACAGGTGAAATACTCTGATGTGAAAGTTATTGCAGTTAGCCATAAACATAGTGACATATGAATGAAAAAAGACAAGAAATGCTTAATAGAGTAGTTATGTATGGTAAATGTGGTTAGGGAGGTTTCTGCATATTTTCTCTAACAAGATATGGGAAAACAAGTGATTATACAAAAAGGTTTGCTTGTAGTTAGACAGGGATAGAAAATGACATAAATTCTCTTGTCAGGTCACTTAGTTTCTTTATACTTTTTTTTTTGCAGCAAGCTCAAGTAAATTAGATATTTTTTTATGAAATACTGTTATTATATAAGATCTTATAGTGCATTACTTCATTATTTAAAATCAGTGCCATTCAGTTTAATTTTTAATATGCTAAACTAATTGTCTTTCATTACTAATTTTAATCATAAATTTCCCCTATTCTTTTTATCAGTAATGCTGGAACTTTTACATCCACCTTAGCTTTTATCAGTTCAGGTAGACAAGATTTCAGGTATAATGTTTCATCTGAATGATTGTATTTCGAACAAGGTACATCTGTTCCATGCTGCACTGCAATATCAGTGATGGGACATTAATCTAACCACTTGAAGTGGGAAAAGAAATCCTAGTCTTCTAATCTTCCCAATATTAAAGGCCAGTGCACTACCTGCTAAATCTGTGGCAATACTGTGCTAATCAGCTGGACCATATCTCAGGGAAATGTGGGGCAAGAGGCAAGGTACATGGATATTACTTTATTATACTACATCAGGCTAGTTGTTGTGTCTTTCGGCTTTTCCTGGTTAGGGGTTGCCACAGTGGAACTCCGGTCCGCTAATGATTGTCAGTGGATTTTTACATGCCGAGTTGCCAGCCCTGACGCACAACCTTCAATGAAGGCATGCCCATTCATGCATGTCTCCACACAGAAGACGCTCTAACTGGGAATTGAACAGGACGTCTTACTGTGAGGCAACAAAGCTACCATGGCACCACTAGCGCAGTAAATATACTATATCAGGCTAGTGAAATGCTTTATCTGTGTGAATGCTTCACTATACAACTAAACATGAAGATAAATGGAGGATAAAATGTAACCCTTGCAGCTGGTGCAAAACACTGTGACCAGGAAAGTGACAGGAGTTTATCATAACTAGCGTAATTCCTGTAGCTGCAGTTTATGTTGCTTTCCTGCTGAGTGACAAATATCTTTCAGGAGAGATTTGCTACTCTTTGAAGACATATCATTTATAACCTAATGGATAGTACAGGGTTTCATTCATGAAACCTTCATTTGCCTATGGTGTTAAATTGAGCAAGTTACTTAACCAGACAGTGCTTTAGGGTTATTGGGCTGAAGTTCTCAATGGTGTCCTGGACTGCATGCCAAGTAACTACCCATGAACTTGGAATAATCAGGGGAATTTATAACTTTCTTGCAGGAAGTGTACTGGAGCTTAACAGCAGTAGTGCCAGATGAGGTTCGGAGACAAGAGTGCTCACTATACCCTCTGTTTTTTTCATTCTACTTGGAGCCCTTATCCCAGAAGATTAGACGGTCTGAGATAAGGGCATGAGAGTGGTATGCCAGCAAAGAAAAAGTAGCTTGATTGCCAGATAATGGCATATTATTGTGCACTTCCCCAGATACAGACATTCCAAAATTATTTAAAATACTGAGACAATTTGCTAGGTTATCTGGATTTAAGATAAATGAAGTTAAAATGAAGACACTTTGTAAAAATTATGAGTTTTCTTCTACTTTAGTACAGGAATTTCCACATGTATCAGTCCATTTTATGCTAAATTACTTAGGAGTTTGTCTTATGAGGGATCCTGATCAGTCACCAAAAGAAACTTGATAACAGGTGAAGATAAAAATTTGGATACTGATAGGAAAATGGTGATCATTGTCAAGTGATATGGACCACAGGATACAAGTTGCAAAAATGCTTACATTTCACCAGGTATTATATGAAGCTCTGGCATTTGTCTATGACCACTGAAGGGGATTGTGCGAATGACTTGGAAGGGAGAATGATAAAACACCAAGGATGAAATGGCAAGAGATGACATTGTCAACAAATAATGGGTGAGGGGGTAACAGTCCCAAATCTATATGAGTATTACAGAGCAGCACAGTTGAGGCTGTAGTATAATGTTCAGAACCCTGAATATAAATGCTAAGTAGAAAGGAATATTGCTGGAAAACAGTCAAAAAAAGTCTGATCACTACAATAAATTGCTTGTCACTGGTGAAAGTCTGGGAACAAGAGAAAGAAATGATAGAAACAGTGCATAACAACACTTTTGGTGTCTTGAAAGCAAGGGAATACAGTATGTGGAAATTCAAATTAGAACTGACAGGGTCAGCCAAACGTCCACTATTGCCTTCTTATAAATTATAGGAGGATGGTGGCTGAGGAACAGAAAATTTTACTTTTGGGAGTAGCTGCTTGAAGGACAGAGGAGGTTAGATTGGGATGAGATATATAGGTTCATAGATTAGTACTAAGCTAACTACCCTTGCGAGCCATTTTAAGCCTAGCCAATTATCCCTTGTGAGACTCAAACCCTGCACCTTGTGCTTGCAAGGCAAACACCTTAACCATATGATAAGTATCAGCTCAATGGTCCAGAGTTTATGAGATACAGTATCCCAGATGCTGTGAAATATGATGCTGAGATTACAAATAGAAACTTAGAAAGATCTGATAATATTAAGATAGTGATAGAATCCAGAACCAAAGATGCTATGGCCAAGCCATTAATGAGTAAGCAGAAGAGAGCTTTAATGAAAGATAGATGGAATAAAAAGGCAAGTCAAATGGGAGACTGGTGTGAAAGTCTAGGAGGCATGTTTTGAGGGGATAACTGCAGAGAGAGATTTGTGAGATCTTAAAAATAGCCACCAAGTCTAGAGAGTTCAGAATTTTTGTGTGGAAGTGTCTCTACAAGTATTCCTATACACTGGAATTGAATGTACTCTGGGGTGAATGATATGTGCTGGAGGTGTGATACAAATTAAGAAGTGTTAGATGAGATTTACAGAAATTAGTACAAAAAATTAAAATAAAGGAGTGAACTGGGTGGATGAATGTCCAGTGAAACGATATGTGAAAGCTTAGGTTTTGCTGATTCTAACTCTGGCTCAAAAATTGCAAAACATTGGCAATTTATGCCTCTCCAATATATACCAACCTAAGGCAATGTGATCTAAACAAGCTAGAGACCTGCTACAACAAAATCGCCAAATTCGCCACAGGGGCATCCTACCGTAGTCACCACTGTCTCTCACTTGCTGAACTGGGCTGGCTTGAACTCCCTCACCTCCTTCAGTGGTATCAACTCTCACTCGCCCACAAACTAGTAAACCATCCACTAAATGTCCCATCCCTCCAGAATCTACTCCAACCCTATCGCACCACCAGACCACTAAGATCCAGCAGCAAAAATCACTTGCAGATCACTAAAGCCAATAACTCTGCTGGTGAAGCACTATTCTCTTGTGCCATAGCCAAATTATGGAACTCACTCCCATCCACAATTACCTCCGTACCATCATGCACCCACTTCAAAACTTTACTAAAAGCGCAACTAAAAACATGCTGGCTATGCCCTTGCAACTCCCACTCTAATATCATCCACCCCATCCAAACCACTACCTTTCTTTCCACTCCACTAACTACCTTGATTATAGCAAGCTCAGATGCTCATAAGCCAGTACTTATTATACAGCACGAACTTCTTCTTCTTGTAACATTTGTTAATGTCTGGTATGCACTTCACAGATAAGATTCTAGTTGTCTACTGATGTACTATGTTCTTCATCTGTAAATATGTTGTAAGTAATTGCTATGTAAATTGTTATTCACTATGTAATCCAATGTATATACTGTTTATTTTAACTGTGGAGCTTTTCTCCCCGGGCCTCCGCTGAAAATGGACCAATGTCCAGTCGGACACTCCCGGTCAACAAATTTAAATAAATAAATAAAATAAATAAATGAATAAGGAACCTAGATTTGGGGATATTAGTTGAGGAAGCTAGAGAGAAGAATAAACTTTAAAACAGAGTCTAAGTTTTATAGGAAAAATGGGATTGCTGGATAGTAAGGAAATAACATGAGAAAGTTAAGACAAGCTGTTTGGGAAAGTGAAAATAAAAGTTTAAATGGAAACACAAGACCATTTGGATAATTTATGGGCAATGTGGGATTGCTTGATATTTCACATACAGAGTAAGCTTATGTGATGTCACTTTGTGAAGTTTGGTCATAGTCTGTGCCTGAAGTATATACATATAATTATGATGTCAAAAATGAAATATGAGGATGGAATCAACATGGCTGCCAGGTGACAATTCAGGTGCACCATGCACAAGTTATTGGAAAGAGGTGTTTAAATAAATTCCATTTGAGAAAATAAAATGTATTTCTACACTTCTGAGTATTAGAATACAGAACTGTCTGGTGATGTGAAATGGTAATATTCTCCTTTATGAAGAAATGTTTAGTCTATCAAAATTTTTGTAAAGGCTACCAGGTGTTTTATTAAAATAAATAACTGCAAACTGTTTAATACATCTTCATGGCATGACATTTAACTGAGTATAATGAATTACTTTTAATCTGTGGACCATGATACCAATGGGCTACTATAGTTACAAAATTAAATCTATGACCTGTTCAGAGAATATTGTGGTCATCTACTCTAGAAAGGCTGTGACTTCAACTCCTAAGTGGTAAATACTTTGAAAATTTCTAAGGGAAAATTAGAAAAAAAGAATATTTTCTAAACACACTACAAAGTGCAATTTAAATGGAGACGCCAGGAGAATAGCGTCAATACATTCAAGGTGTTTCTAAAATATAAAAGATCTCTGGATTCAACCATCTCAAATTCATTCTGGAACCCTGGCATTTATTATTAAAATGGTGAAGCAGAAGCTGGGATTGTGATGCCTCCTCAGTTATTTCCTGCAGCTAGTGGTAAAAAAAAGACGTATAATTGAACTATAACTCTTTAAAACTTTATTTTTTTTCTTTGCTTTGTTCTCAGCCTAGAACCAGTTTATTGGACATTGGTGAACAGCCCCAAACATCACTATCAGACTGGTTGCTTACCAGATGGACTTAGCGATCATCACCCTACTTTCCTCCTAAGGAAACGTATCAATATTCCAAAGCCTATAATCTAGAGACAAATCAGGGACGACTGCAATCTAAACCCAGAGGACTTAAACAACATTCTAAAGTGATATAACTGGGAACCTCTAAGGAATTTAGACCTAGATCTAGCAGTAGACTATTTCAACAACACAGTTCTAAATTTAATGTCACCAATTAGGAAAGTAAAAGCCAAAGCAAACTATGCTCCATGGTTGAGTAGGGACACAAGAGCCCTACTAAAAAATAGAGACAAGGCATAGAAACAATGGAAACAAATACAACTCTAATCTCACAAAAGAATACTATAAGCAACTTAGGAATCAAGCAAAAAAAAAAAAAAACAAACCAAACTAGATAAACAAAATGTCTTTTTAGGTCTCCAAAATAAATCTTCAAAAAATTCCCAAAAATTCTGGCACAGCATCAACACCTTGCTAAAACCTGAAAAAATGACCCCCCCCTGCCCCCACCAGCCCTAATAATAACAACAAAGATATAGCTTCCCAGCTTAACTATCATTTTACTAACTCAGTCCAAACTCTATCAATCCAAATATCTAATACTGATAGACTCCACACTACAACTTCAGATAATTCTAGAAACAACTCTAGCACACACCCAAATAACAAACCATCCTTCTCTCTCTCCTGTCCCTACATCTAAAATTAAAAAACTCCTCCTTGGCCTAAAATCCACCACTCTTGCAGCAGACCGTATACCTGCTAACTTTCTGAAAATAGCAGCTGACTCCATATCATATCCTGTCCCAATTCTAATAAACAGGTCTATTCAGGAAGCCTATGTACCAAAAACTATGGAAAACAGCCTACATCATACCCCTTCACAAAGGTGGAAAATCCTATGATTTCTCCAACTACCAGCCAATAGCTATACTTTCATCCCTGTCATAATGTCTTGAGAAGTGCATATAGCTGCAAGTTATACAATTCTTGAGCTCACACAATCTTCTCTCCTTTACTCAACATGGTTTCCGCCCCTACCACAGCACAACCACAGCTCTTCTCTCATTCACCAATTAGGTAAATCACCACAGAAATAACAATAACTATGTATTTGCTATCTTTTTAGATCTCTCCAAAGCCTTTGACATGGTCTCGCATCCTAAACTACTAGACCCTCTTGACTCATTCTCCTGCACTCCCCTTACTATATATTGGTTTAAAAGTTACTTATGTGGCAGACAACAAGCTGTCCAATGGCAAAACAAACTATCTCCTTCTCTGCCCAACTCTATTGGGGTACCACAAGGCTCTATATTGGGTCCACTACTTTTCTCAATTTTTACAAACACTCTACATACTTCCTCCAAACATGCCACTCTAATTCAGTATGTAGATGATTTTACACTCATTTGCGTAGCCCCATCTATTATCACCCTACAAAAAACTGGCCGAAGTATCATTCTCTGTTGTTGAAAGATAGATTACTGAGACGCAACTCATTTTCAACCCCAACAAAACCAAATTACTCCTGTTCACCCCTAATAAAACAAAATCTACTCCCTCAACTTTCTACATCACATCCAGAAATGGCACTATCATTTCACCATCAGCCCATACTAAACTCCTATGGGTGGAAATAGATAATAAGCTATCTTTTCATATTCATATAGCACAAACAATGCAGAAAGTTCATAAGAAAATGGGGACACTCTATAGACACAAAGATTTTCTCACAGATAAAGCAAGAGTCACCCTAGCTCAGACCCTCCTTTTATCAACACTTATGTATGCGGCGCCAATCCTAACCTATATTAGTAAAACAGATCTAGACAAGCTAGAGTCATGTTATAATAAAATTTCAAAATTCACTACCAACTCGCCTTTTAGAACCCACCACTGCCAGGCACTCAAAGAAATTCAATGGATTGAGTTTCCTCACTTACTCACCTACCAACAACTCACCTGTGCCTTTAACATCATAAATTACTCAGAGAAAACTCCAGCACAAAAACAGCTGCTAACACTTTATTCTACCAGTCACCCTCTTTGCTCATCTTATAAACCTCTCCTCAATATTACAACTGCCAACAATACTACTGGCAAAGCCCTATCCTCCCATAACATAGCAAAAAATGTAATAACCTCCCCACTAATATAACCTCTACTACAACAAACACACAATTAAAAAAAAATACTCAAACCACATCTCAGGAAAACCTGGATCTGCCCATGTATTACATGACAGTCTCCTCTGACTTTCTTCTCCTTTCTTTTTACTACTCTAACTGTAGGCTTTCACTGTCTCATTGATCTGACTTTCCACCTTATAATCTGGATGCTCAGGGTATATTATTTCGCTCAGGTTATATTATTTCGCTCTGGTTATATTATTTCACTCAGGTTATATTATTTCGCTCAGGTTATATTATTTTGCTCTGGTTATATTATTTAGCTCAGGTTATATTATTTTCCATCTCTGTTCCTTAATAGAAGCAAATGTAAAACACAAATTGTATGCAACTGTTATTTAAAGAATAGCATTTTCTCTGTCAGGTCAGTTGTACTTTATATGTAATGCTTTATCAAAGTATTGGTTCTTTACCAATAACAGTTGAACCATTGCGAACAATATTTGTATGTGTGTACTTACAATTAACCTGTTTTTCATGTCTGTATTACCTGTGTCATAACTACTTTACTTTGTGTTAATTGTGGAGCTTTTCTCCTCGGGCATCCACTGAAAATGGACCTGGTCCAGCTGGATCTTCCCAGTTAACAAATCTAAAATAAAAGAAATAAATAAAATAATTTACATTTGTTGAACAGGTTAGTCCAGCTGGGTCAGAGCTCTTTTTCAGTGGAGACCCGGAGAGAAAAGCTCCACAAAAAACAATAGACACTTGATTATCTAACTAAAGTAACATAGTACATAGTTCTGTAAACAATAGTTTCCCCAACAAAAAAAAAATTAAGCTTAGTTTAACATGAGTGACATTAAAGGTTCATAAGTTCATAGGTGTTTTCAAGGCTAACGACCACAAGGGCCTTTTTAAGCCTAGCCATGTATTCAAAATCTCTGACAAGTTCTGATACCATTGATAAGTGTAAGCATAGAGCTGGGGGATGAACCATTTACAGGTTACCTGTTTGCATCCAAGACATAGGTGCCAAACCAGGGACGAATTTCCGGTTTCCCATCCAGTTGTCCAAGTTGCACTTGAATTGGATTAGGGAGGAACTCTGCTTCACATGAATGAGAAGCCTGTTCCATAGATGGGGTAGTCTCTGGGATACATATCTATCTATCTCTCCAGCAGGTCCTATTTATATCACAGGCAAGGTTTAAGTCTTTAGAACGGGTAATTCTGGTACTGTTTTTTTGTGGATATGCAGGAGGTCCATCAGAGTGTGGGCCTGACAATGCCTTGTATGCTAGGCATAGTTCTCCCTCAAAAGCCTGTAGGAGACAGAATACAGGGACAGAGATTTATATATTAGCATAGTACCTTTAGAACAGTCACAGGGTACAAAGGATACAATTAGAATATTTACATTCATCACTTTGTGTTTTGCTGAGACATAGATAGAAAAGGCACAATGATTATTATTTGAGTCTATAGTAAAAATAAGCAGGTGTATAGTGGAGAGGTTATATGAAGAAGGAGTATTGTACAGAAATACAGTTGTAGAGAAAGGAAGTTAGGTGACACAGGAGTGCAGAAGGGGGTACAAGTTGAGAGGGAGGAGCTAGGTTAATCAGGGGGATAGTTACACTGACATAGTCTTGTATTGCTTAGGTGTTTTTTTTACTGCATTTTTGAACTGGTGTTTAGGCTTAGTATTTCAAATATGCAATGGAAGTTTATTCCAGCTGTTTGCTGGGGAATAACTGTAGAGCTTCTTGCCAATGTTAATATTTGGCTTGTGTATAGAAAGGAGATGTTGTTCTGAGCTAGGAAGAGTTCTATGCGGGGTGTAGAGGGAGATAATAGAGGAATGCTGGGACAGAAAGAGGGATGGTGTAGAATAGAGTGAATTATCTGAAGCTGAGAGAAGAGAAAATTGTTAGGAAGCTTTAACCAGTTTAGTTTCCTGAGTGCTAAGCAGTGGTGAGAACAGTATGGGTGTTCAACAGCAAATTTGGTCACCTTGTTGTAAGTGGATTCCAGTTTTGAGATAAGTGCGGTTTGTAAGTTGGTGAGGATTTGAGAGCCGTATAGTAGGATTGGTAGTAGGTAGGCATGGGATAGGGCTGTCTTGGCTTTACTGGATAAAAAGTTTTTATTCCTCTAGAGGAGTCCAAGTTTTTTGTGTTTTTTAAATATTACTGAATACATGTAGGTCATATTTCAAATGGTCATCGATAATGACCCTGAGTAATTTGGTATGAGTTTCAACTGTGATGGGTGTGTTATTGAGGGAAGTGATAGAAAAAAAAAGTTTAAGATGATTCATAGTTTTTGGAATGAAGAGCAAGTGTTTAATTTTCTTAGGATTTAGGATTAGCTGGTTCTTGTTGAGACAGTTTTTTATAGAATGAAAGGAGTTCTGAGTTGTTGTATGTAGATCTTGGGGGGGGGGGTATTGGCTATGGTGATGACTGTGTAGTCATCAGCATATTGTACCAGGGATGACTGTGCTGTGGATATGGATAATTGGCTGGTGACTATGTTAAAGAGTAGAGGGCCCAAAATTGAACCTTGGGGGGGCCCCCATCTTTATGGGAAGTTCAGGGGAGATAGCAGAAAGTCATTTAACTGATCGTTAGATCGTTATTAACAGTTATTTAGTTTAGGCTTCTTAGCCATGAGTAATCCACAGCCAGGAGCAATCCACTACTCATACTGCACATTTATTCCACTAAGAGATAAATACACCAGGTTCTGAAACACTCCTACATATAAACAAGGTGTTTGTAATACCTGATGCATTCACCCTGCCCACCATCAGTACTGGTGAGGCTGTGATAAACTGGTGCTTCGGTATGTCGACAACCCTCAGCTGTTCCTATTTGGATAGATCTGAGTCTACAATCCAGTCTCATATTAATATTAGTTTTGCATTAGTGTGAACACACCACAGTGGTCCCCCCAGCACTCTCCTTTCAGAAAAGAAAGGCAGCCATCAGCCACTCATTTACTCCCTCTGCCATCCAAATGGCTTGTTGTATGTCACTTATATTACTGACCGGGTAAGTGGTGTCATTGGCAAGTATCATTTTTCTCCACTGATGGTCCCTTACTCAATTCCTTTCACCTGTCATATCCTATATCTTTAATAAGTAAATTAACAGAAAGTCAAAGCTTAAAACATGATTTTAGACCTGAGAATTGGAAAATGCTTCTAGGATTGTATGTACATATGTTTGTTTATAAGTTCATCACATTGAAAGCTTCACTAAATTGAGAACGGTTTCCTTTAAACCAGATTGTACAACTGCCTCACCTTCACCTTTGCCTGGATGACCTTTCACTTTTCTATCACAAAGTGTACGTAGCCCATTCACAATTTCTTCATTACTATGATATTGATTGATTACTTTTCCCACATATACTACGTGTTTTTTATGTGATTCAATATTTACATTATTTTATATTATATATTTTCCCACTCTTTCTTCCTTCTTCATTGCAATCTCCCTTTTGGACTTTTCATCTTTGACAAACTGCCATTTCATTTGTCACAGACTCATAGATACCTAGTCTATGCTGAATATGTGATCACTGTACTTCAAATATTGTTTGTACTTGCAAAGTATCTGCTGTAATCTCTTTTTGAGTTTTTCTCACATTACATGTTTTTTGCAGCTTTTCTCTCCAAGCTTCAGCTAAAAAGGCATGTTCATAGGTTCATAGGTAGGTACTAGGCTATCTGCTCGAAGGCATTTATAAGCCTAGCCAGAATGTGTTGGCTTTTGCCGCCCCCTTAGATTAGTTCCCTGTGCCTCTGTCCAGCACAGCCACTGAAGTGATCCCCGGGGTAAACTTTGTGCTTCCCATCCACTTGTCAAGGTTTCTCCTGATGAGTGTTAGTGAGGAGCTCTGCCTAATGTAGATTGGAATCTTGTTCCAAAGCATGGGAAGTCTTTGTGACAGGAATCTATTCATCCAGCACGTCCTATTTATTGTTGTGGTGAGGTTTAGATCCCTAGAGCATGTGGCCTGAGGGGATAAGCTTTTCTTTAGGTGGAGCATGTCCATCAGTTCTGGGTTGAACATGGCCTTGTATGTCAGGCAGAAATCACTTCTGAGTAGTCGGTATGCAACCCAGTACAGCTGGAGTTTCTTCAGTTGAGCTGCATAGGGCATCTGTTTAAGGCCAGTGATCCTCTTGGTGAGGTACTTCTGTGGTCTTTCCAGCTTTTGCAGGTGTCTTGTAAGATACATCCCAAATGGGACATTGTACTCCATGATGGGTCTGATGAGCGATGAGTAGAGGGGAAAAATGACCTCTTTTGATCTGGATGCGAACCCTTTTGTGATAAGGTGGGCCACGTAGAAGGATTTTCTAACCACTTTTGCAATGTGATTATCAAAGGAGAGTTTACTATCTACTTGGGTCCCCAGATCCCTTATTACGTCTTCCATATTTAGGGGACTACCACCTATGTGGTAGTTTGTGGGCACTTTGTTTTTTCAAAAGAGGATGACTATGCACTTTTTGGCATTTAGCTTGATGCCATGATTTTGACACCAGGTATCTGTCTCAGTGAGAACTTTTGGAGGATGTCTGTGTCAGCCGGAGAGTCAATTATAGCCCCTAGTTTGCAGTCGTCTGTGAACTTGGTCAGCCATAGTCCTCCTGTGCTTGCCTGTACCTCTGAGAATTATATGCCAAACAGGAGGGGTCCTAGGACTGAGCCCTAGGGAATGCCACTTGTAACCGGTTTAGAGTCAGACGTAGCTCCCACAACTTTTACCATGTGGGTTCTGTCTGTGAGCCAGTTGGCAACCCATCTTATGACTTAGGGGTTTATGATCAGGCTGGTGAGCTTGTCTATAATACCAGAATGGGGAATGGTGTCAAAGGCCTTTGCGAGGTCTAGGTAGGCTGTGTGTACCACCTTTCCCTCATCTATAGCCTTGGTAACTGTCTCAAAGAAGTCCACCAGGTTTAGGAGGCATGATCTGCCCTTAATAAAGCCGAACTGGGTAGGGTCCAGTGTTTGAAGGTTCGCAATGTCTCTGTTAATGAGTTCAATGATGATGCACTCCATAGCCTTGCAGACCAAGCTAGTCATACTTATAGGGCGATAGTTCCCTTGATCTGTTGTGGCTCCACTTTTGTGGAGCAGAATAACTGTTTTTGTGCACCACTCTATGGGTAAGTAACCTGTGTTGAGGGTGAGTTTGAACAGTGTGTTTTGGTGAGGGGTTAATTTGTCTTTGAGCTCGTGTAGGATGCAGCATGGGACACTGTCCGGTCCCACTGATGCTGTGTTTTTGGCTTTGGAGAGGGCTGTTTTAACCTGAGTGTCTGTGATTTCAGGAGCTCTTCATTCTTCTGGTATGGTTATGGGCCCTTTTGGGGGTGAGAGGGGGGTGAAGTTTGCACTGAACCTGTCTGCCAGGATGTTGGCAATATTGGCCAGTTCACTGTATTTTGTACCATTCTGCACTAACTCCTCGCAGATCTGAGCATTGCCACTTAGATTCTTGACATAGCTAAAGAATGCCTTGTGGTTATCTTTGGAGTCCTTGGCAATTTTTCTTTTGAAACTCACCTTGGATGATTTTATGAGGGATCATAGTTTCTTGCTGAAACTGATCAGGGATGTCTTCCCTTCTTGGGATTTTACTGTTTTCTGTACTAATTTCCTCCTTCTATTGTATAGCTTGTTTATGGCAGGACTCCACCAGACTGGTTTCCTTTTCTTGGAGGAGTGAGTCTTGGTTTTGTTTGGGATAGCACGATCCATGCATTTTTCTAGGTACCCATAGAATGCATTAGTAAAGGATTTTGCAGCTTAGACAATGTTATCCTTTAGCATGGGGGCTTTAAAGCTTTCCACCTTAGTCTTAAGTAATGTGAAGTTTGCTTTTGAAAAGTTTTTCATGGTAGTTTCCTTGTCCGGGGGTGGGGGCAGAATGTGGATATCCAAAGTGATTTGTTTATGGTCAGATCTAACCAGTGAGGGGTTGACCTCTGGTGTAGAGCACTGGTTGCCCATGTTGGTGATGACCAGGTCCAGTATGTTGTCACCTCTGGTGAGAGTGTTGACCAGTTGATCCAGGGCATTTGAATTTATAAATTCTAGGAAATGGTGGGCAAGGGAGTTAGTACTTGAGTAGTTCTCCCAATTAATGTTTGGGTAATTGAAATCACCCAATATTAGGGTGTTTGGTAGGACCTTTATATTTCCCAGTGTTTCCAGAAATGCGGAGTGGGGGCCCTGGGGCATGGTGGGTGAGCTATAATAAGCTACAATTTGAATTGCAGTTTTGCCCGTTGTTATTTGCACGTGGATGCTCTCTGAAGCATCGTGCTGTGCCAGTAACCTGGAGGTGTGGGCATCCTTGATAAATATGGATACGCCCCCACCTTTTGTATTTCGGTCCAGGTTCTGTGGCCGAAATGTATGGTATGAGTTGTAGCCTGGTAGTGCTGAGGTGCTCTCTGAAGCCTTAAACCAGGTTTCTGTTACTGCACATATATCGATTTTCTCCATACTGAGGAGTGCCTCGAGTGTGTGCATTTTGAGGTTTAGACTTCTGGCACTGAGTAGCATAACCCTCAGTTTTTTGTTATTTGTGCTATTTATGATGCATTGTATGTTGCATTACTCAGTCAGACTTCCAGGTAACCAAATGCAAATAAATGCAATATTATGTAGTGAATATAGTTTACTGAAACAATAATGTAATATATGGTTATTTTTAACTTGCGTCATAAATAATACAGTAGTGCTGATGTCAACTTTCTTATTAGACATTTTGGTGTACATGTAAAAGCCTATTAATGAGAGTTCTGCACACTTTATTTATTTTACCTTCATTTTATTTATTTGGTAAATGTGAGTTTTGAAATCTTTAATTCATTTTAATATCACTGCAAAATGCTGAAAAATATTTTTCATTAATGAACTTGTTTTAAAAGGCATCAGGCAGAAAGCAAAAACTAGAAGCTGAAACTTGACTAAACTTTATATACACATATGGATATTGCAAACAACATTAAATCATAAATTCAGTATGAATTCAAAGGAGTTTATGCAAGCTATATGGATTGCTGAATGTATGGTTACAAAGACATACATCTGGAGCATTTCTCCTCGGGCCTCCGCTGAAAATTGGCTTCGTTCCAAGTCGGTCTTTCCTGGTTAACAAATGTTAAATAAATAAATAACTAAATAAATAAATAAAATAAAAATGTCATAGAAAACTAGGTACAGACTATTTTCAATAGCTAAGGGTTTATCATTAGGATGTGACCAGAAATAAACAAAAAGACTACTCATAAATCAAATGCCTGACTGATGCTTTTTCTACCCCACTACCCCACACAGACACACACCCTTTGTGAAGAGGGCTGATTGCACTGGCATCATCAAGGCAGCCGTTAGGATTTTTCTGCTAGAAGTCATAACTCCTCCACTGGCAGCTGACATGCACTGTTGTAAGTTCTCACTAAGCTTATGGAAAGGTGATAACAGAAAAGCTTTGCTGCATCAGCTAACATTGGTGGGAGACTAACAATGTCTCCCGTTAAGTAGACATTCATCACATTTTCCCTATAAAAATTTGTGATCACTATCCTGTTGTCCTGACTGGATTTAAAGGTTGCTAGGGCGGTCCTCTGTCTGATAGATAAGAACAGCCTATTCCGGAAATGGAGGGATCAGTTGAATAAAGTATCTGTCATGCCATCTGTTGTTGTTGATGTTACAGTACACATTTAGGCCTCTAGAATGGGTATGTTCTTTATCTCTGGCTCTGTTTAGCTGAAGTTGTCCAGAGAGTGCTTGGTTGTTCACAGCATGGAAGGCTAAGCAGAGATCACCCCTCAGGAGTCTGTATGACACTGAGTAGAGGACAATTTTTTTTTAATTTAGCATAGCTAATGGTATAGTGACCGGTGATCTTTTGGTGAGGAAACATTGAGGTCTCTCAAGCTGGCTTAGGGGATTAGTGAGGTACATGAAAATTGGAGCATAGTATTCAATGATGTGTCTAATAAAGGGTAAATAAATTGGAACTATCACTTCTTTGGACCTTAAGAAGATACCATGAAGGATATGTTGTGCGATGTAAAAAGATTTTCTATGCACCACAGATACATGGCAGTGAAAGAAGAGGATATTATCAACATTCAGCCTTAAGTTCCTGTTGACTTTATTAGATTGTAGTGGAATGTTATTTATAGGTTCATAGGTTCATAGGTTTATACTAGGCTATCTGCCCTAAGGCATTTATAAGCCTAGCCCAAAGTTTTGTGGCTTACGCCACCCCTTATGTTAAAAAATACTGTGCCCATTAGTTTGTTGTGCCTCTGTCCAGCAGTGACACAGAGATGATTCCCAGGGTAAACCTACGATCTCCCATCCACCGGTCAAGATTTCTCTTGAACAGAGCCAGCGAGGTGCTCTGCCTCACATGGACTGGGATTTTATTCCACAGCATAGGGAGTCTCTGGGTGACAAATCTATCCCTCCAGCATGTCCTATTTATATCCGTGCTAAGGTTTAAGTCGCTTGCTCTAGTGGATCTGGTAGATTTGGATTTTTTGAGGTGGAGCATGTCCATTAATTCCGGGTTGGACATGGTCTTGTACGTCAGGCACAGGTCACCTCTGAGCAGGCGGTATGCGACTGAATAGAGCTGGAGTTTCTTCAGTCTGGCAGCATATGACAGATTTTGGAGTCCCTTTATCCTTTTGGTGAGGAACTTTTGGGGTCTCTCCAATTGCTGCAGGTGTCGGGTGAGATACATCCCGAATGGGGCATTGTACTCAATCATTGGTCTGATAAGTGAAGAGTACAGTGGAACAATGACCTCACTTGATCTGGATGTGAATCCCTTCATGATCAGGTGGGCAATGTAGAAGGTCTTTCTAACCACTTTAGCAATGTGAGTGTCAAAAGAAAGGCCACTGTCAACCTGGGTCCCCAGGTCCCTGATAACCTCTTCTGTGCTTAATGGATTGCCACCTATATGGTAGCTTGGGGTTACCTTGTTTTTCCCGAAGGGTATGACTATACATTTTTTGGCATTTAACTTCAGGCCATGGCTCTGGCACCAGTTATCAGTTTCCGTGAGACCCCTCTGAAGGATATCTGTGTCCGATGTACTTTCCACTATGGCGCCCAGTTTGCAGTCATCTGCAAACTTTGTCAGCCATAGTCCTCCTATGTTTGCCTGTACTTCTGAGAAGTAGATGCCGAACAACAGGGGGCCAAGGACTGAGCCCTGTGGGACACCACTTGTGACTGGCTTGGAGTCTGACATGGCGCCAACAACTCTAACCCTGTGGGTTCTGTCCTTTAGCCAGTTTGCAACCTATCTTGTGACATATGGGTTTACATTTAAGCTGGTAAGTTTCTCTATAATACCCGAGTGGGGTATTGTGTCAAAAGCTTTTGCAAGGTCAAGGTAGGCTGTATGGACTGCCTTTCCCTCATCAATGGCCTTGGTGACTGTTTCGAAGAAGTTGACCAAGTTCAAAAGGCATGATCTGCCCTTGACAAAGCCAAACTGGGTCGGGTCCAATGTCTGCAAGTCCCCTATGTCTTTGTTTATGAGTTCCATTATGATCCTCACCATAGCTTTGCAGACCAGGCTTGTTAAGCTTATGGGGCGGTAATTTCCAGGGTCCGTAGAGGTCCCGCCTTTGTGGAGTGGGACCACAGTTGCCGTACGCCACTCCTTGGGCACGTATCCTGTGGTAAGGCTAAGATTAAACAGCTGCCTTATATGCGGGTTTAGTTCCTCGTTGAGTTCGTGTAGCACACAGCCGGGGACACCATCCGTTCCCATTGATGCTGTGTTTTTAGCTTTATATAGTAAGTAGTAGAGATGATAGACTTGCCAAAGGAAGCTATAATGCATTTCTTGGTTCAAGGGTCATCCAATACAGTAATATGCACAATGCATTGGTTTGGTCCAGTTCTTGCTGGAGAAATAGGGTATCAAAATGGGATTGTGTAACTAAACCCCCCCCCCCCTGTTTGCAATCATCAGCAAACTTGGTTAGCCATAGTACCTTGATATCAACATTTATGTCACAGACATATATATATATATATATATATATATATATATATATATATATATATATATATATATATATATATATATATATATATATATATATATATATATATATATATATATATATATATATATATATATATATATATATATATATATATATATATAGATAGATATATATACACACAAAGAGGAGGGGAGCTAGCACAAAGCTCTGTAGGACATGACTGGTGATATTTTTCTGTCTTGTGATGACTACGACCTATATCAGTATCTTGAATATATACTTTATGCATATAGTACTAATTATAGGCTATAATGTAAAATTGTTGTGTAGGGATTTTACTGTGCAAAGTAAATCCTTCCTGGCAGCTACATAATGCTGAAGCTCTGCATGGGTTTACTGCTGCTCAAACTGGTGAACTTTTACAGTTGGGGTTTGAATGTATTCTACAATTCATTACAGGAAGAAAAGCTTCATGAAACCATTCCATTTCATCTATTGACTTTATTTCCAGTGCTTTCTATCAATGTGCCATTTACCTTTTGAAATAGGACATGCATATTTTATGGTATGCTTCTCACTATGAGCTATAGTTTTCATAACTTGCATTATTAGGTTGGCATAATTACATTGGTCAGTGCCTTATGGATCCGTAGTTGTGGATGAAACCAGTATTAGCATGGTTGACTGGTTGCCATTTTCTCATATTAGTTGAGATATTGTCTGAATGTTTTGGTTTCTCTGGGTGTATAAAGTCAGTGTATATGATATGTATAGGCAAATGACTGACAAGTCCCACTGCAGGCATTCAAAATTATATATCCAGAGTCTATATATATGATGCACACAGCTGCTTTTTACTGGCTGTGATGGCCTGAGTGTGTAGCCCAGGGCCGGCCTTCACACTCATGAAATACCCCTATTTGAGCCACACCCACTGACTGGGTCATTCCCAAAGAAAGCCATTCCAGTCATTTCCTTAAATTATTTAAATACATCAGAAGAAAGATACCTTGTAATGTAGCTAAACTGCAGCTACCTTTGCATATGTATTTTCTTCCAGATCATGGTCAAATAGGGTCCTAGGAAGGGTAATAGACCGCCACCCCAGAGCAGCCCCTCCTGCAGCAATCCCAGCAGCCCCCTCCTCAGCCATTCCAATGTTCCATTATTTGGTTACCTCACCAGTTACCATGCATACTGTTCTATTATTTGCTTCTACAATGATTACAGATATTGAAATAAAATAGCACAAACACAGATAGCCATTTGCTAAACAAACAGTCTCACAATGAAAACAGACTTAACTTGAGCAGTAAACTTCTCTGCCCTTGAAACCCACATTCATTGAAACGGCATGAAAACCCACATTCATTGAAGCAGCATGAAAACCCACATTCATTGAAGCGGCATGAAAACCCACATTCATTGAAGCGGCATGAAAACCCACATTCATTGAAGCGGCATGAAAACCATTTCATTTTGCGCGTGAAAAACCATTCATTGAAATGGCATGAAAACCCACATTCATTGAAACGGCATACATTACCATCTATGGACTTACCTTAAGAAGAAGTAAAATCATCTGAATTCCACATTAAAGAAATATGTAACTAATGAAGAGGATGCTACTGGCAAACAACTTTACATATCAATGTTTTTATCTACAAATTCAGTGCCTGCTACCCTTGAAAAATTAATTGCCTATATTACATTAAAAAATTGGTAAGTTGGTGATATTGCAATAGGAAATGACTAAGAAGTTCATGGTCACTTGCTTCTGTCCAACAATACGTCTCATCACCGTTCCATCAACATCAGTAATGCTCTCTCCACTTTGGGTAATTGACAAGTTTAAGGGACTGGCTGCATACTTCCTAGTGCCAAACCAAACATTAGCTTTTAATCTGTTGAACTAGACACATTTTGACAGAACCAGACTTCTGAGAAAAGGCATAAACAGTCTAGAATGTACTGTATCATCACCAACAAACTGAATAACTAAAGATTCCTACAAGCCTGCAAAATATTAGACTGACACCACGAATGGAAAGAGAATAAGCTTAACATTAATCTGCCTTGCATGACTAGTTCTCCATTCAATGAAACACACCCTTGACTCAAAATGTGGACTGTAAAGTTTTTTTTCTTTAAATTTACTAAGGGTTGTAACATTGTATTTTACTAACCTTACCACTTGCTGAAAAATACCACATTGATAGCAAACAAAATAAATAAAGGGCTTTTGGTGAAGACTCACTTAAACTTTCAACCTACAATAAAGCAGGTTAAAAAACTATAACATTCAGTTACCAAGGTATTTTTATTCAATATATCAGTACACATAGGCCTTTCATATACTGCCACAGCCAAAGCTTGTGCTCACATGAAGTCAGAAACAGTGCTTTAAAAAGACACCATAGATTAACTTTTGTACTTTACATTGTACCATAAACAAGTGTTATCGTGACCTGCCTTGCTGTTATCAATAAAACACATTTTTGTTGACTTTGTTGATCTACAAAAACACTAATATAAAACTGCTTAAGATCAATCCTGCATTAAAAATTCAGTATTCGAAAAATGTAAACTTGTATAAAAAACACACTTAAAATAAATGCAACCACGCTGCTCATTTAAACTATATATATATATATATATATATATATATATATATATATATATATATGTGTATGTATAAACACTATAAACACTAGATATATATATTTATAATTATCTTCACTATATATATTATATATATTTATAATTATCTTAAGTGGCAAATTACAGAACTACAAATTTTATGTGGGCAGCTGCTTTCTGTCACATAGCAATAAACACACACACAAACCCACCTACTGTCTCAAGAAACAACACACATGCATTCTCTTTCACACAAAACCTAAACTGGTTTAAATTCCACACCTCTCATACAACACACAGACACACACCTTCCATTCCTACACACATCTACTCGTACACAGTAACACATGCACTTTCTCTCTCATTCAAACAGAGCGACTAATTTAAATTCCATACATACATACACACATACTTTCTCTCGCATACAGTAACCGGTTTAAACTACACAGACAAACACACAAATACACTTACTTACCTCCAATGGCCACATGTATACACGGAATTAATCCCTATCTTGAAGTGCTAGTTTAATTTCCACACGCCACCACAGAGCGTCTTTACATCAGTGGTGTTTGATGCACATATAATTATCCTGAAAGGTGGAGTGAAGCTTTTTTTTTTAAAAGTAGTTGTTGATTGGCCACACTACAGGTTTAAAAGTGGGAGGGCACTCACCACTCGCCTTATGATTCCGGCGCTCTGTGGTTTATTTATTCATTTTAATTAATGTACTTTTCTTATTATGCATTCGCATAATAAATCAAGTAAATTAATTAAAATAAATAAATAAATAAATAAAGACAAACTTGGTGTAGCCATATCAAATACCTGCAAAACAAGCTATATAAACAGAGTCTTCTGAAACAGATATAGTGTTCTGGCATGTTTGTCAGATAGCAATTTCAGTAGATGGCATTTCTCAACTTAGATAAGAAGATGCACATTAGTTTTGCTGCTGTTTGAGATCTCCCAAGAGCAGTAACATGAGCTCACTGGAATGATATGAAACTTAATGTAGAGCTCATAGCATGGATTCCTTTAGAGTAGTGCAGATTCAGGTGTCTGCTATGAATTCCATTAGTGTATGGATGGCTGTGTGCCATAAAAGTACATCAAGGCACTGCAAATGGAGTGGACAAACTAACTGCATTTAAGGTGTTCTGTGCCCTACAAATTCCTGGCACCCAGCCTAAGTACTTCATCTGTTTGCTAAATATAAATCAAATTGTGGAGCGCTTTCCATATCTTTGTGCCATGTGTCACAGGGTGTAGTGTTTTGAAGAAGCATAGAGAGCAGTTACACAATTTAGTGCATTACAAAATTAGGTAAGTAAATAATATGAACAGTATATGAGCAATGCAAAATACAGAGCTGCCTGTAAACAAAAGGAATACTGACAACTTTAATAAATAAGGCTTAACTGTAAATAAATGTCAAGGAAAACTAGATTTAAGATAAAAGCAGAAATTTGATGTGTGAGGAGTTTTTCAATGTTATTGCTGTGCAAAAATCACGAACACATGACAGATGAGCTATTAGAAAATAACTCAACAGCCACATGTTAGTAAAACTATTGCAAACAATATATGGAAATACTTTTTTCCTGGTGTAGATTTGTTTAATTGCAAATAGGCATTCATTCTGAAAACAGAAAGGACCAGTAATGTACAAGTAGCAAGTACACAGATTAAAATGTTTTGTTGACTTGCCATGGCAGATGTCAGTTTTGGACATCCTGCTCATGCAAATGGCATAAGGTACAATGTTAAAATAATGACTTTGTATTTTTTAGTAATGCATTTCTTTTCAATGAAATGTTTTGTGCAGTTACTACTTGTGCACTACAAGAGAATGATGTTTCAGACCTGGCAATATGTTGAATTGTGACAATATTATCCTGTCATCTATTCATATCAGCAGTTTTACTGATGTATTTATTTTCATTAATTTATTTATATGCATTCTTAACTATCATTATATCCCAACAAAATATTCAAAATAAGAAATGTTTCCTCTTTTTGTGCCGTGTATTCATCTCACATTCACCCTTCATGGTCACATTTTAACTGTGATGTGAACATCATTTGAGTGGGTTCCTATTAGATGTTCGACAGCATAGGTTGTCGAATGTCTGATTATCGACACATAAGCATTGAAATGTTAAAATTGCGAACGGTCACATACACAAATTCTTTCCTCAGGAAAGAATTCGCTTGGCTGTTATCGAGGCTTTGCCCTTTCCCCAATGTAGAGCGATCTCAGAGTTGGTATATTTAGTTAGGGGGTTTGGGAGGCACAGCCCCCCACATCGGGGGGTGGGGGGGCAGAGCACCCACTATGTTTGGGTTCAGAAGTTTATTTTATTTCGTGATAGCATAGCAAAATCTTTCCCGAGGAAAGAATGGCCATTTGCGATTTTTAGGTTTCGCTGCTTAGGTGTCTATGTTTAGACATTCGACAACCTAAGCTTTCAATGATGTAATATAAACACACTTGAGTCACTTTCACAACCATTCAGAGAAATGAATAGTGAATACATGCATATGCATGTGATAACATGTATAAATAACAATTAATTTTCACCTGAGATGCGTTCAGAATATGCTAAAGTTATTTCTGCACCCTGCAAATGCAAAGCCATGCCCACTGACTGGACTTTGTTGAATTTTTTAGAGAAGTGATATTTACTATATCCATTAGTAGAAGTAAAAAGGGGAAGGATAAACATCCCTGTCCTTTCACAGAACAAAACAGTACTTAATATATAATCCAAAGATACATAAATGAACAGGAGGGAGCTTTCAAAAAAATTCAGGGAAAAATTGATAAAAGCTAGTAACTAACCTTTTAATAAATTGTTGAGGAATGGTATGATTTCTTAAGACAACAAAAGACAAATATAATCCCCCACTCACGAAGTAGTAGAACTTAAGAGGATGACACTATCAATGTGTTAGTTTAACCTTGGTTGTAGTAAGAATTTAAACCATAACGCACGCTGTACACAGAACTAATATTACCATACATGGAAGCATACACTGAAGATAAGAAAGAAGGCCCTTGAAAAGTAGATACATTAAGCTAAAAATCAGGATCTCTAATTGGAATAAAACCTGAAAATAAAATAGAGTATAACTCTTCTTTCCTCCAGTTGGAATATTGTATACTACTCAGAAACATATTTAGAAAGCAGAGTGACAAACATTGTGGAAAAATATGAGCACATTATTATAGATCAAAATCTGTAGACTATTATGAACTATATTTCACAATTCTATAGCACAAGGTAATTCATTCTTCCTTCTGAAAAAGGGAGGGGTAAGATATGTGCCCTCTCTCATTACATTTGGTGCCATTAGTACGTTGGGCATCAAGTGTGATTTTCTGTGTACTAGACAACTTCAAAACTCAAGCTTGATGAGGGGGATTCCAAAAATTGTGTGTGTGTATGTGTGTGTGTGTGTGTGTGTGTGTGTGTGGGGGGGGGGGTTAAAGCCTGTAAATAGGGAGATACCTCCAAAAATATATACATCATACTCATCGGTAAATCAAGTCTGAGTGTAGGAACGCTCCTACAAAATAGGGACAGTAGTGAAGTCTGCATCGAGGATGTTGTAAGGTACAATGTTGATTTAACATATGCCTACATTTAAGATAAAATCTGTTCAGAGCACAGCCAGCACAAGTTGTTTATTACTGAAATGGTATGATTTTTTTGATTTGCAGTCATTTTAGAGGACTACTTTTTAGATGAGCTTTTCCTTCTCTGGAACAGGCTTTCCAGCCTTTTTTTTTTCCAGGTGAGTTCTTCCTTAACCCTATTCAAGCGTAACCTGGACCAGCAAATGGGAAATCATAAATTCACTCCTGGTCTGGCAGCTACGCCTGTAATGTACAAAGTCAGATAGTAAATGCTTGACCACCCATGCCTAGCTTGCATATATCTCATAAAATAATCTCTAATAAACCAAAATGTTTTGGGTACATTTGTGATGCATGGCTAGTATTATAAAGATGCCACGGGATTGTTAGCCTGGTTTATATCCGTGAACTTACAAGACTATGAAACTATGAGTTGTGGAAAAAGTTGAGATATGCTAGGAGACTGGGAACAATCTGAGGGAGAAAAGAAGGTATGGGAATACATCAGGGATGGATTACACAGGGCAATGAACAATGGTTTTAAGAACAGGAAAAGGCCAATAAGGTTAAGGTTAGAAAATTAGGACAAAGAAAGGACATACAAGAAGTAGAAAAGTAGAGGAAAGTTGGTAGGCAAAAGAGGCACCCTATTAGGGAAGCAATGTTTAACATGACAATGAGTTTGCAGTGGCATTGGAAGAAAATAGCCTTTACATGTATATAGCACAAAGGAGGAATGGGGGGATAGACCAGGTCATGCTAAGTAAATATGAGGCAGAGAGATCACGGAAGGCTGTGGAAACAAAAACAGAGATTCATAATAAATTTTGTGCCTTAGTCTTCACAAAGCAATGAGCAGTGTTTAGGTGCCATTAGGCCAGAGTTAGCACAAAAATTTAAATTTTAATAGACTATAAATAAAATAATATGGTCACCAGTTAATTTCTGATCTCAAGTCAGACTATAAATAGGATTAAGGCTGAAGAAAATAGCTAATTTTGATACTTTGATTTGTATACTTAACAGTGCCAAGTTATTATGAACTGAGTGTAAGGTCTGCCACAAGTCTGTTTTATTTGTATTGTTTAGGTATATAATTATATAATGGTTGTATCTGTTATCAATGCCAAAATAAAAAGTGCACTATGCACCATGCATAGAGATTTTACAGTATGTTACATATTGAAAAACGTTATTAATAAAAGTATTTACATTAATGAAAAAAGTAGGCAAAAATCAATACATGGAGGAGGTGAAAACTGAACCAGCTAATCTTTGGAAGGATAGGTACAAAGACCAAATTAGTTACCTTTGAGAGTCTTCAGGAAACTGACCAGATCCAGAAAGGTAATGCTTCTGCTGTGCTGATTCCTGGTCAAGACATACCTCAGGTACTGTGTGCAGTTCACATCAAGCTGCTGGAAGTCCAAAGGTAATCCACCATAAAAATGCATGGGATGGTGGAGAAAGGATATGTCCAGAGACTAGAGCACCTGGATCTCTTCAAACTAGAAACCGGAAGAGATGAAGGGGGCATAATATCAGTGTACAAGGTCTTTGCAAAGAAGGTATGTCGATTCATCTTGAAGAAAATGGGCAGAGGGAAGGAGGGGTCGCAGTAGGACTATCCAATATATTTTAAGATAGACGTGCCGTCTGTGTGGAGTCTGCATGTCCTCCCCACGGTTGGGTGGGCATTCGAAAGACATGTGTAAATGAGCGTGCCTTCGTTGAAGGTTGAACGTCGAGCTAGCACCTCGGCATTCATGAAAATCTACTGCCAATCATTAGCGGACCGGAGTTCCACTGTGGGGACCCCTAACCGGGAAAAGCCGAAAGACAACAACAACTGTCAGCTTCTACTGTTAAGCAAATGTAATGTAAACACTCAACCCAAGGATAGGATTTTAACCCCTAACAGCTTTGTTTTCTCTTATATCTCCACTACAAATTGTCATTGAAGCAAAGTATTTGCTACATGAAAATCACAAGTGGAAAATATTTTCACTTTGGGCACAGAAACAAGGTTCACACTCACTTGTTTGCCTTACTCATAAACCACTTGACTATTTCTATCATTCACATTATGCTCCCCTAGCTTCCTTCTCAGTCATAATCCCCATATCCATTAGTTCAGCCTGTATATTAGCATATTACCCATCTTGAGACTGCAGGTGAGCGGTGTGTCAATAAAATGACACATTTCATGTTGGAAAGGTAGGCCTTGTGCCCCTTCAAAAGCCAGCTGATTCACAAGATTTGAAGTACCTTTCAAGGAAAACCCTTTTTTGATTGTGAAAATTATTTCTGAGAAGATAATTCTGGAACTGCAAGAACTGATATGTAAACCTCCTTCTCAGTTTCTCACAGCAAAATGGTCATCCCTAAGATCTAATCTTTCTTTCATGTCTGAAGTGTTGCCTGCTGTCTGTCTCTATTACCCAGTTTAATTACCATCATTTTTTCCTGACTATCTCAATATGGGAGAAAATATTTCCCACACGTTGGATGTTTAGAGGCAACTGATATAGAACTTTGGAAGAGCACAATGCAAGAAATCTGGCAATTTCTCTGGGTAATTTAGCAAGGAATACATTACTAATCAACCACTGTTACTGTGATTTGGACCACTGCATTATAAGTGACGCTATAGTTAGGTCAACTGGAACCCTGGGAAATCATCTAATGGGCACCCCACTCCATCCAAAACTGAGGAAAAAAGGTACACAGGGCTTCAGAAACTGTAGATTGCCAAACGTGGTTGCTATCAGTTAGTGCCCAGGGCACTCCATTCCCTCCACTGTAGCTACAGCTCTGGATATAAATACAAGAAACACTTTAGAGAACTATGAAGGAACACTTTGCTTGACCTACTGCTACCTCCACATCATACATTTGGAATATTTAAATTGAAGATGTTTTGCAAGGTGAAGCATGGTAACATTGTGTACACGTGGCAAAAAACGGTGCAGTTTGTCAGACATTTAAAAAGTGTTTTTGACACTGGTTTTCATTGTTTACCTGGCATGAATCTAATGAGGAGCTGATCAGGCTGCTTGTATGTTTCATTTACTTCAACTAAAATCTCAGTTGTCTGTGCACATCTATCAAATGCAATGGCCTTTCACCCTTACTTTGGGGCCTAGGAGAGAATACTTTTGCTGAACAGTCTGATTTATAGCTAACTTAGACAGATCCTTTGGCTTGATGGCGGGGTTAGATCTAAGGCTTACCTTGTCCTTATGAAGACTGCATATGTTTTATTGCATTTTAAATGCTCTATCTAAAAATCTTTTAACAGAGGTAATGGCACAAAGAAAAATATCTTACAAGATAATATTTCTACTGCAAAGGTAAGCTCTTAAGTAGGGTTAAATATTTTTTCTGGATGCTTTAAGATGGAGTTCCCCTTTAAGAACAGCTTGACTTCAGAGTAAGGTGACAAAGGGGGTTCCACATAGGAGCAGGCTGCAGTAGCTGATAAAGGTACCACAATGAATGCACAAGAAAAACATCTACACAAGAGAGCCGTTACATATTTGAAAACTACTGGCTTTAGTAACGCACTGGGTTTTATACCATTAGAAGAATACCATACAGAGAACTTCTTTCATTTGGCCATTTAGGATTTCCTGCTACTGGGGCCACCTCGTTTCTTGTATAATGCACACTATATCAGAAGAGAAGTAGTCCTTGAAGGGAACTAGGCTGGAATTATTCATTCCCTGTTTTTGTTATACTAACAGGATGCATAGCTTTGGTATTGATAAAGGCCCTCCCTGCACATCTGTACTAGCCTGAAGAATGATGTCTAGCTCAGCCAGACAAGGCTATTAGAATGAATTGTCTTTTTCTCTTCTTGCTTTTGGAGTGAACTCGGGAATAGGGAAAATGGAAGAAATACATAGTGTAGCTTCCCTGTTAATGGGATGGAGAAGGCATGAACTATTCACTCCCCTCCCCCAAGCACAACACACACACACACACACACACACACACACACACACACACACACACACACACACACACACACACACACACACACACACACACACACACACACACACACACACACACACACACACACACTGTCTCACATACACACACACACACACACACACACACACACACACACACACACACACACACACACACACACACACACACACACACACACACACACACACACACACACACACACACACACACACACACACACACACACACACACACACACACAAGGCTGGAGCAACAATTTTGTAGCTAGTGATTTTCCTGTTGACACAAAAACATCCCTTTCTGGGATCCTCAAAAACGTTTTTGACTGTGTTTATTCTGTGTTGTATCTTTATTTTAATTTTTATATATCTGGGATGCCCCTCCCGGTAAGTCTTAGAGGACTTGTTTGTTTAAATTCCTCTTGTAAGCTGGAGGAAAAAAAACTGCTCATTTGGTCTGACAGCTAGATCTGGATCAAGGGGATGCAGGGGTCTCGGAGGTGAAGGCCCTGTACCAAAGCCATTGCCCATCCCATTGCAGCCAGTCTGCACAGTGGGTAATGCTGTGTACTTCCCTGCTTACTGATGTACTACAGAGCAGTAGTGTTACTGTGTGTTCTACTTTTAGAGTGTCTAGATGAAACACGAACATCAGAACCTTCATTTCATTGCCATTTAAGTATTTTTCTACCTGTCTAGCATTTCAATTGATCTGCATCTTTAGGTGCTCCATCTGTGCCTCCCATTCAAAGTCTGCAGTAACTGCATTTATTGCCTTGGTACCATTAACAGTATTCCTATATTCAGCAGCACTTTGTGGTCCCACCATCTGAACTCCCTTTTTACTGAGGAGATCCGGAGGCAACTGTCTTCAAAGTGGGATTGTGCTATTCTCATAAGATTTAGACATCCCTCTGCATTTTCCTCTTTCAGTGACAGGCCAAGAGACCCATTATATTGGATGTTGGCATGCAGTATGGTGTTTTTAAGAAAGCCATTGTTGTTAGGTGTCTCCTCTGTGCCATCTGGGCAAAGAATTGATTTAAATGGAGAACTGTCTCCTGAGTCAGAGACACCTTCCTTGCTTTGGTAATTTCCATTATAACTAGAAAGGTTTTGGAGGATACTGATATCAGACTGGATTTGTCAGGTTTAGTGAAATCCTCAGACTGATCAGGAAACAAACTTTGTGCTGTAAGGACATCTGAAGTTCCACTACTGAGGCACCCTGAATTATGCAGCCATCCTAATAGGGGTAAATGTGGAAACACGTTGTTCTGATGAGGGTAAACGCAGAGACTAAACATTTGGTAAGCACTCCTGGTACAGTGGGAAGACTAAACTGCATGGTATTCAATATAATGTAATTCTACAGTGCCAGAAAGTGAAGACATTGCCTGTTTTCCATGTAAATTAGTACACTTATATAGACATCCTTCATGTCTGGGGTCCATGTGTGAACAGCAAGAGAAGGGTTTGCAAATTCAACACTTTTAATCTTTTCACCTTCGAAGATTTGTTTAACTTGAATAAATTGAGGATTTGTCTCCAAGGGTCATTCCAGTTTTACAACTAATGCACTCTTGAATAAAAAAAAACTTGCATTTTTTTCTAGTGTGAGGACCTTCTCAATGGTTCATGAAGCAGAAGGAATCCTTACAGAGATAGAACATTTTCAGAACTCATTTTCTAACTGGTAGAAATTGTATAGCCTACAGAGAGGTCTGAGGTGAGGTCAAATCGTTTTTTATAATATATCTTTCCTCTCATGATTTAGGGAAAAGGGGAGGGGGAAAATGTAGGTTGTGAGAAACGGGAAAAGGATAACATAATCAGTTCTGATTGTTTTCTTTTTGACTGGGAGTGGGTCTACCTCTCTTCCATTTGTCTTGATGTAGCTACCCAACAAGGATCCTGACATTTCTCTGGGTTTCCCTCTTGGTAAAGGTACTTCTGTCTTTGAACTGCTTGTTTGTTAAATGCTTGAAATGAAAGGGCTATTATTTGGTTAGATAATTTATGGTATATTTTGGCACCAGGGTGAAAGAGTTGCTTCACTTGCCAGTCTAATATTTTTTTGTTCTGTTTCTTAAATATATCTTAGGAAGGGACCCCAAAGAGTAACTCTTTGTCTAAGGGGGTACTGAGAAACTGACCCTTCTCATCCACTAGAGAAAGTTGGATTCTCAGGCAGGCATACCTACAAACCATAACACTTGTGTTTGCCCTCCTACTGCAGGTGGTAATGGATTTTTAGAAACATTTTTTGTCTGCTTCTTCACTTTAAAAGCAGTTTGAGTCAGTTTACATATTCTTTTGTTCAATGCTTCATTAGTGATTGCATTGGTCATGTCCTCTGTTTGCTTCCTCATATGTAATTATTTGCACCTGTCAGTGTGGCCCAGTGGTTCTGCACAAAAACGTGAACAGGCTCTGTGGCTGTGCTGTATGCTAATCAGGAAATCCTGGAGAGAGAGGCATATGCTAATTAGCCATATGCACTCACTCCCAGAACTGGCTCCAGGAAGGTAACTGAGATGAGCAACTCATGGTATTGCTTAGACATGTAGATCAGTGCAGCCACTCCCAGGAAGCACCTAAACAGGACATAAACCAGTACAAGGACTAGAGTGGGGTGGGAAGAACACAAGACACCATGGATCAGTAGTATATCTAGGGTGGAGAGAAAGGGACAACTACTCTAGATGCAAAGTGTTAGAGGGTGTGATCCAGCTGGCTATCTATCACCCTGACTGTTCTTATTGTAATACCAACTTTTTAAAGCTAGTATTGTATTTGTGGTGAAACTTGAGCACAGTAGTGCTGTAGTGCTCCATGTGTGGTCTAACTGTAGCGTAGTAAGTAGTTTGCAGCAATTTAAATGTAAAAAAAAATAAATAACTGAAACCTGAGCACTATAGTGTTCTGTGCAGGATATAAACTATGTAGTGAGGAGTTTGGTACAGTTTAAAAATAATATATGTATTTATTTTATTTTATTTTTTACTATAATGTAAGGAAGAAGGATTGGGTGCACGGCATAGAAATGGGACCGAAATAGCTGGACTGGAGGAGTGTTTGTTCTGGCTACCAGGTAGGTGTGCCAGTAAAAGGACTAGACTTTTTTTTTTTGCTCTTCACTTAAGCTAAAGCTCTGGGGGGGGTGGATGTGTGTCCTGGATTGGGTACTATCTACATGAAGCATCCTGAAAGTTTTGCCTAAGTCCTTTTTTTTTTTTTTTGCTCTTTTCATGGAAAGCTGATGGGTTGGGGCACTGCCTTGTGGGACTGGCACAGAGCACTGGTTGAGCCAGCACTGACACTTCAAACAGTACAAAGACTTGGGTGGGGGCAGCAACTACACACCAGGGATTACTCTACAATCATGTACCATCAAGGTACTTAAACCAGTGTGGGGACCAAGGTCAGGGGAACCACTAGACACCAGAGATCCAGAGATATGAGGTGGGACAGTGATCTTCTGTGATGACCTAGGGCTAGAAAAGGAGACATCAGAGATGTTCAGTCAACTCAGGGACAGGTAAGGGATCTGTGATGTGTGTGTCTGAATGTGCACTTGTGTGTATGGGAGAGTAATGGGCAGGGGAGATGGATTGCTACACTACTGTGATGCAGTCTCAGCAGTTATCTACTGCAGAAAGTGCTGATTTGCACACCACAGTATGTAATGTGATTCAGAGACATGCAAATTATCTATAATGAAGTCTTACCTTATTGCAGCTAATTTGTTTCTGAAACACAAAATACTGCATTGTAACCACAGAGCCTTTGACCACTTATGGCCTTTGCAAAGGAAATTAATGAATTCCAGGGAGACAGTATAATATAAAAAAATAGTATTCATTTTGTAGACAATACATCTCAGGTCAAGATACCATGCTAGCATGTTTGTTCTTTGCAATAGTTTGTTAATACGCATGAACATTACTTTTAATGGCTTCATTTTTGCTCATCTAGAAGTTGAATATATATATATATATATATATATATATATATATATATATATATATATATATATATATATATATATATATAACATTTCGGGATCTGTAGCGTAGTGCATGAAATCCATTAAGATTACGGAATGAGTTTTGTGATGAAAGCAAAAGCCACAATTATGAAAATGAGCTTCCATATCCTATAGTATTAGATGTTCTTGAGTTGTTTGTCAAATATCTCTGATTTAACAAACAATATTTTTGTTAAATTCATGTCCCTGATTATCTTATTTGTCTAATTATATATCACATTAACTAAGGAAGTGCCTTAATAAAGATCATGTTATTACAGCTTTTTGTAGAAGAGTGTAGTGATACTAATAAAGGAAACTACATTTTTTAATTACCATAAATCATTTTATATAGTGTCATACAAACATCCAACCATATGGTATTGGGAAGAGAAAATATATTAAATCTAGCAAATGCAGAAGATTATAAAGGATTGTGATTAGGTCTCCAGTTGTAACAAGGTTGTTATGTGTTCAAGAGATGGATGTTAAAAAAATCACCCCAAGAGTAGAGCTAGAGAGGTGAATCTTGACATCTGTCCAAAGAACCCATAACAAGGTGGATACAGTTCAACAGACCAGATCATAATTCTTTGAAATTCATGGAGCTTTTCTTGCCCCAATGTACTTCAAAGGTTGGAGAAGAAATGTAACATGTAACAGCACTATGAGTTTTACAACTTTGAAAGCTTATACTCAATTACCACTGAAACAATGAAACTTTTTTCAGACTTTTTCACACATCCACACACACACACACACACACACACACACACACACACACACACACACACACACACACACACACACACACACACACACACACACGCACACTCATATGCACACATTCAAATGAACTATTTATTAGCTTCTCATCAAATTTCTGTGGTGGTTGCTGACTGCTGTTAATATTATAACAGGTGACTAGAGATTAAAAACAGTGAGAAGTGCTGGAGTGCTTAACTAAAGTTTTTTAAGAACCTATCTGATGTCTTTTCCATGATTAAAGAGCATAATTTTATATATATATATATATATATATATATATATATATATATATATATATATATATATATGTAATCGTCGAAACCCCAGGTCTTCGAAGACCACATCGTTGAGACAAAAATAATGAAAACCCATTTCAGCAAAAGACTGGCGCAACAAAGATTTTATTTACTTATTTAACATTTATTTACTGGGAAAGTCCAACTTGGAACGAAGCCAATTTTCACAGGAGGGCCGGGGAGAAATGAAACATGGGAGGAAACTGGAGCACCTGGAGAAAACTCACACGAATGCAGGGAGGACATGCAGACTACGCACAGAAGGTACTCCATCTGAGAATCGAACCAGAGAACCTGTTGCTGTGAGGCGACAGTGCTACAGCTGCATCACTGCACCATCAAGATCTTCCCAGGGTAAGTAATCACATATCCAAAAAGTCACAAAATGTAAACCGCACCATCCCTAACCCACCCAGGTGACATCACACTACAGTTGGGAAAAGGACAAAATTCACCTTGTTAGGCAATACGTTACTAACCCTGCGAAGGTCTTCATTGCTCTGGTTTTCACTGAAATGGGTTTTTGTTATTTTTGTCTCAGCGATGTGGTCTTTGCTGATCTGGGGTTTAGACAATATGAAGGGGACCCATATATATATATATATATATATATATATATATATGTGTGTGTGTATATATATATATATATGTATGGATGAATTTTCATTTGTTCATTGGTAAGTACCAAGTAATCAGTCTGCAGACTATTATCAGCCCAGCAAAACACCCTTTTCAGAAGCTCCTAACAGCCTCAAGAAGGGCAAGACGAGATAGATAGGAGAAGAATTTGAGGCTGTCCATCCAGTTACCTGGATAAATCTTGAATGCGACAATGGTGCTACTCTGCTTGACATGTATTGTAAGTTTGTTCCAGAGAGGAGGGATATGTTAGGATATGAATCAAATTGATTACATTTAATTAGATTGAAAACACACTACATCAAAACTCACTTCCAAGTGTAAAATACATTGAACATCCATTCATCAACAGCACATAACACTGAATCACACAACCTCAAACAAGCACACTCACCCTACGCACTGTAAATATAACAGTAAAAAAGCAACCATAGCATACATTGATCACAGGCAAACAACTACCAGTTAAAATATTAACACACACAAACACATACACACAAACACACACACACAAACACACACACACACGCGCGTGCATCCTGCCCTCATACTTCCTTAAATATATACCCTAACTCTACAAAATAGTAGTCGATGATTGCAGAATTTGGCCAACAATCATTTTGATCATAGGATTTTAGGAGGTTACAAGGCTAATTGACCTAGAGCCTTTTTAAGCCTAGCCATTCACACCCCAGTTTTCCCAATTATTAATGCACAAGGACTATAATAGTTTTGGTATATGACTGTGACTTAAGGCATTTACAGCCAACAGCTTCACAACCCATCAATGAAACAATCTATTGATGAGATTAGCCACTCCCAATTCTCTCTCTCTCTCTCTCTCTCTCTCTCCATATATATATATATATATATATATATATATATATATATATATATATATATATATATATATATATATATATATATATATATATGGGTTCCTATGACTTCATTGAACTTTGAAATCACCCTCACAGGACCCATGGTAGCGCTTCTTCCTGTGTTAGATTCCATATAATTTACCTTGGGGGAAGATCGCTACTGGAATTGTCGCGATATGGGACGCCGGATGATGTGTTGCAAGAGGTGAGTGCTATCGATTTCAAAAAGTTCGATGAATATATATATATATATATATATATATATATATATATATATATATATTTACATATATGGGCCTTGGACATACTGTCAAAAGAACAAAATGTTGACACCCAGGACAACAACACCATTTGGTCGATGCAGACAAGTGGTGAAAAGTTGTGCAAGATTGACATTCTCTGGGTATGGGAATATTTCCTTTCCCTGGGGACTGTGCGATTTCAGAGTTAGTATATATAATTAGTAGGGAGTGTGTAGAGTGTAGAGCGAGCCCCTCCCCCACATAAACAATTGCAGTTAGATTAGTCTGCTCCAAGGTATCCCTGGAGAGTGTGCAAAATGTGTCAATATTTCTCCAGTCGATAATCTCATGTTGATCTCCCTGGTGTCAGCATTCTGCTGTTTCTTGAGAAGATGTCCTAGACCCATATATATATATATATATATATATATATATATATATATATATATATATATGTGTTTGCATACATGTGTATGTGTGAGTGTATGTATATATATATATATATATATATATATATATATATATATATATATATATATATATATATATATATATATATATATATATATATATATATATATGCATATGTATATGTGTGTGTGTGTGTGCGCGCGTGCGCGCGTGTGTATCTATATATGCATTTATAATTGCTGATGAGTTTGGCTGAAACAGAAAACAATGAACAAACTCATTTGCAATTACCATTAATAGCCACAAAAATTGTAGAAAAAAGTAATTACACATGTAAACGTATTGCGATTGCCAAAAGTAAATGAAAAAAAAAAACTTTTCTGCCCCGACAACCCCAAAATTAAATATTTTAACTCCAGAATCACACAACCTTGATGAAAGGGGAAAAGATGTTCAATTATGTAATGGTCAATCTAGAGAACTTTGATGATTAACGTAATTTGACCGACTGAATCATCAAAAAAAAAAAAAAACAGCATTTTAGCACACAATGAAATTGTGCAGTGATAAATCATATAAATATAGATATATATGTGCAGTAGCTGTACAAGGTATCTAAGGGTCATTTTATCTAGGCTAGTTTTTTTATTTGCATTAATTAAGAAAGTTTACAAGTTATTAGTATGTATTGTTATCAAAGGTGACTTATAGGTAATAATATATGCATCTGGATTGCAATTAGTTGTTTTACACTAGTAGGTTTTATATGCATGCATTACTGGTGCATTGTCTGACATTAGGAATGCGTTAGTAGTGATGCTTTGTTTCTTGGCTTGTCACATTCTTTGTGCTAGTGTGACTGCAGAGTTTGTATCTATCTATCTATCTATCTATCTATCTATCTATCTATCTATCTATCTATCTATCTATATCTATCTATCTATATAATGTGTCCCAAAAATGTTGCAGAACATACACCAAACATTTAGACTCGAATAATAATATACATCCAATCATCAGATTCACAAGCTAAATTTAGTGCAACTAAAGTGCTCATATATGCCTTTTTAACTCATGAATCTACAGATTTATAACTCGCTCCTCAACACAGCCCCAGTAGACAGCGAAAACATTCATACAAGATTGCAGGAAATAGCAATCATATAAGCCAGTGTTAGTCATCTCAGTCAAACTCATGGTCTGAGTCACATCATGAATCTATATTTTCATAGAACATATATGCACTTAACTAGCTGATGAGAGGAAGGATTAGGTTCACAGGTTTGTATAAGCCTAGCAATGCTAGTCCTGGAATACATTAGCTGCCTATATGGTGGGAGTATGTTAGTAAGGAGTTAGGTAAGGATTTTGTGTGTGTGTGTGTGTGGGGGGGGGGGTATGTTAGTGTGGGATTAGTTAACTCTCTGTCCATCAGAGACCTGGGGTATGACCAGTGGGGGTGAATTTTATAATTTCCCATCTAGTGAATTAGGCATCTTACAAAAAAATCCCTCACAGTGTAACGAGTATCAAGATGATGACCCTCTTTGTTTCCCAGAATGCTATAGGGGAAGATCTCATTTCCTGGTCCCCCTACCCCAACAGGACTTAAGTCTCCCCAGGGGGTGAGCTGGCATCTCCCCAGGAGATGAGCTGGCACACTTTGGCCTGATAAGTGGAGAAAGGAGCTCCATGATTAGGTAGCAAGTTAGTGTCCAGAGTACTGCAGAGAGCCAGAAACATAACTGGGCAAACAAATGAATAAAAGAGCAGTATCTCTGTCTTCTGTTCCTCTGCCATCTCCTGGCATATGTTTTACAGTCTTCAGTTCTCACTGTTGTAATAGCCTGTAAAAACTTCCTTTTGCAGTGCTTGTTAGCACTGTGCTACATGTAAAAAATTGGGTTGGGTCTTGGCATAATAGTTAAGGTGGTCACCTCATAGACACAAGGTACAGGGCTTGATTCTAACTTTTGAGGGAAATTGGATAGGCTTAAAATCGTCCACAAGGGCTGCTAGCCTAGTACGTATATACGAACAATATATATCTGTAATCTACTAGTTTTGCTGCTTCTTGAAAAGCCAAGACCACTATAATTCACAAATCTAACCAAAGACATGTTCTTTAATCTTTAGTATGTATGTATGCTGTCCAGATGTTATCACATCCTGTCAATTCTCATGCAAACAGCATAGAGGAAGAAACAGGCCACTGTTAAAACTTGCATGAGCTAAAGCATCATATTAATACAAGTAATTATGTTAAAAGTTATGTATTTTACCATTAAGAAACAGAAAATCAAAGTGAAACTAAAGTTTCACAAAAATAATCAAGGTGTATTTTCATAAAATTTATCCAAAGTTCACATAAATAATTAAGATGTCATTTTCATAAAAAATAATTTTCCATGGCTGAAGTAAGACTACAGATACACAGCTACTGAACAGGAAGAGGTTTTGTTTTATTAAATTTACCATATAAGAAATTGTGACAACTACTCAACAAATGAAAATAGATTATCTTGCCTTCACCACTAACCTGGTGCCTATCTAAACAGGGGACACAGGGATCTTTTAAGGGACCACTGCTGTTCTCATTACTGATTTCCCTCAGGACATACCTGACCTAAATATTTCTTCTATGCTGATGACGTTGTCATCACATGTGCATCAGCATTACAAAATTAAGTCACCAACATATTACAAGATGTCATCCTGCATTGGAACTGGATGGGCTCCAACAAACTAACTTTAAATATAAGGAAATCCATGTGTACATTATCTGAGGCTACCAGAAGACTTAATGTAATGCAATCACTTCACAGAACTGACCTATCACTCTTCTCTGTAGATCAGTGTGTGTGATATACCTTTAAGACGCTTTCCAGTGAGTCAGCACTGAGGCCTTACCCAAACTAATGACTGGTGCCAGGAGCATGGCTTCAGACTGAATACCAAGAAATGCATCATTATCCCCTTTGGGGAAAATGGCATCCCCATTAACTATCACATTAATAACAATATACTAAGTATGTAAGCAGTCATGAGGGACTTTGGCACTCAGGTTGATAGCAACCTGACTTTTGACCACCACATTGCCTCCTGTGTATGGAAGACTTTCTACATGACCCACCTCATAAGTAAGGGTATTTCATCCAGGAACAAGGAAGTCATAACATCCCTGTGCTCCTCCGTTATCAGACCCATTATCGAGTACAATGTCCACTTCAACATCTACCTTGCCAAGCACATGCAGCAGCTGGAAAGACCACAGAAGTTCCTGATCAGGAAAATCCAGGGTCTCAAACACCTGTCCTATACAGATAGGCCAAAAGCCCTGTCCCTCTAGTCAACCTCGTACAGACTGCTCAGAGGTGACCTGTGTCTGGCATACAAGGCCATCTCAGACCCAGCCTTGATGGAGTTGCTGCATATCCATAAGTCAAAATCCACTCGGGCAACCCGCATGCAAGGCCTAAACCTGGTCTGTGACATTAATAGAACTTGTTGGTGGGATAGATTTGTGTCCCAGAGACTTCCCCATTTGTGGAACAGACTCCCTCTCCATGTTAAGCAGAGTACCTCTCTAGCCCTCTTTAAGAGGAACCTGGATGACTAGATGGGAAACAGAAAAAAACACCCCTGGGATCCCACCTGTGTCCCTGCTGGACACAGGAAACAGGTGCCGACCTTTTGGTAACATGAGTGAAATTCTTGGCTAGGCTTATAAGGGCTTACTGGCCAATAGCCTAGTATCATCCTATGAACCTATGAACCTATGAGCGCATGCATATAAGTACTGAGCAAGTGTAAGCAAGACTGTCATTTTGAGTGATCAGCAAGAGTGAGAGCATGCAAGTATGTAGTCAGTAAGTGAGTTAGATAGTTTGTTTAAGTTTAATGTTCCTGCCATCCATCCTGATGAATTTGTATACAATAAACTACTTAAATGAACACCCAAGCCTCAATGCTTTCTTAATGCACATAAGAAGAGCAACCCTCCATACCTTTCTTGATTCAGTAGAAGTACCTAGGGATTCTGCTAGACTAGACTCTTTCATTTTTACCTCATGTTGAAACTCAGGTCCAAAAGCTTCTTATACTACTACAAACTGCATATGCAATATTCCAGTAGCCAACAAAAGAATCTTGGCAAACAATAGCCATCAGTGTTCGAATCCAAGGTTAGAATGCTTCCACCTAATCATAACATTGCATTCCCATCATGATATATAACTACTGCAAAGGAGAGACAATAAAATAGTATGAATTTTTCATCTAGCTGACCCTCAGGAAAACCACTGCATCACACTAAAAATGCATCTGGCTTCCAGTAGATGGCACAGCCTCCTTTGTACTGGATACCCAAAACTTCAAATTGATGAATGAACATTACTGTCCCCCTCTGAAACATTCCTTTCATATCAGAGACACAGCCTACTCACTCAGAGTGATGACGACAATCTCCTTCTTAGGTCCTCTTACACCATAGCCACCACTGAGAAATCTTTTTCCAAAACAGCACCAGAACACTGGAACAGATTACCTCAAGCTATTATATCTTCCACATCAGTAAAAGAATTTATAAAACCACTGACATGTTATATTAAAAAATCTTAGTACCCAACTTTTAGCCTTATGGATAATTTTGTACATCTACTTCCTTCAATTGTGGCTGTTTTGTTCATCTAATGATGTGATATACTGTCATATTTAGCCATATGGCTATATTTTGCACATGCACTGTAATTATTTGTGTTGTTTTGTTTTCTAACCTTTGTAGAATACTGCCTTACTTTGCCTTACACCTGATATTGAGCCTGAAAGCATTCACATACCAGTGTGCTTACCTGGTTAACAAATGTATAAAATTGTACATACATACATACATCCATATATACACTGAATAATAATGAGAGAATACATGATTTTATTAGCTTATTTAGGTCACTTCCAAAATCAGTTTCTAACGTATTGGTTCATATATGGTAAGAAAACAAACTTACTGTGATCTAGTGCTTGCTAACATTAAGCATGTGGAATAAGACCTTGGATGGCTGAAGAGGTCATCAGTGTACGAGTGTGACCTGGTCTTTCTGTGCATGTATGTGCCAGGACATTCAAACCTTCTCATCCAGGTTGATGAAGGTAGCAATGCTAGCAGAAATATTACATTCCACCCCGACTTTTTTATTTGATGATGGGTTTCTTTTCTATTCTTTGACCCACTCAACTTCAAATAGGACTAATAAAATTCTTATTATACAAATCAGTATGGCTCCCTCCTTAAATAGACTTCTGTACATTAATGCAACCCAAGGCCGAGGAGACTTATTTTTAAACAAACACATGGTGAAACTATCTTTAAATGTACAGATAAGAATAAGGTATAGTAACTAATTGTCTGGTTACATCAGTTCTGTAATCCTAGGAACTATAGATCAGCCATTTGAAATCATAGTAATCTGTCATTTGGAACATTGCTTAAGACTTGAATCTAAGAGGATGATACAGCCTATGAACTTTTGAAGTAAGCAAAATGATCTAGCCATTTCATATATTGTCTGATTTATGTGGACAAGCACCAGCAAAAGCAGAAATTATCAGTTATATGTCTGTGCAAATCTTCAGAAAATGCATAGCAGATCATTTTAAGCTTTGGCATTGCATAATACTGACTTTCATTAAACCTTTTAATTCTATAATAATATATCACGATTTACTCTGCCAAATTAACTTACTACAAACATCTCCACAAATAGCTATATGTTGCTTTGTTAATATATATTAATTTCTCAACAATTTAAATCTTTTTGGCTTGAATACAATATAAAGATTTGAAGGGCTGAGAAATCAATATGTCGAGAAAGCAACATATAACTACTTTGAGAGATGTTTATGGTAAGTTAAAAAAATCGAAAATTACAGTGCTAACTACTGAATCAAAATAACATAGAATGACATAAGCTGTCTTGATCATTTATACAGACATTATGTTCCCAAAACATATTTCTTATTCTGATGTCAGAACAGTGCAACAAATTTAAAATATAGCTTCAGAAACCTTGTTGCTTGCATTACAGCGTGATTTGCCGCAGTTCATGTTACTGGAGTCTTGTTTGCTTATGGGAATTATGTCATGGTCTGCTATCAGCCTGGATCTAAAATTTCATCCTTGTACAACGAGGTCATTAAGAAGATTAGCTTAAACTTGCTGTAGCTACATCTTGTAAGAAGCATGAAATTCTATCATCCTGATATGCAAAACTACTCAGGTGGTTGTGAATGAGTGAGTCATCCTGACAGCCTGTTGGCTTCTCTTTCCAGAACATGTAGTGCTACTTCCCTCGGAGCTCATGTCCTTTTAATTCATTCATGACCAATGCCATCATCATACTAAATGAAGAAACTGGAATGCTGTGCTTATTGCTATTTGCCGTTATTCCCATCTTTTTTCTTAACATGGACTAAAACATGCTGAACTGTCTGACAAGCAATTCGTATTTATCTATCTACTGATCCATTTATCCATGTAATACAGATGTCTGTGTATGTGTGTAATATAATAAGATAAAACACACACACACACACACACACACACACACACACACACACACACACACACACACACACACACACACACACACACACACACTTGACTGATACCATTTAGCTGACACAAACAAATAATTGACAGGTATGCCCAATTGGCAATCCCCCAAGTAAGGAAATATTCTCTTTCTCAGGGGATTCTGTGATCTCAGATGTAGTATATATAATTAGCAGGAGGTATGGGAGCACAGATCCCAAACGGTGAGGTGCTGGGGGCTTGCTGCCCTGCAAAAACACTTGCATTTTTTTACTCCACTCTGGGGTAATCCCTGCAGCATATGCAGAATGTTTCAACATTTGTTGTTTAGACATATAATGCCAATGTTATGGAATGTCAGTCTAGCTGGTCATTCAGTCAGCTGCTCTACATCTATATCTATCTATATGTTTATAGATAGATAAATATAGATATAGACATGTATATGCCTTGATAATTATCCTCAGTTTCATTATGCTGCTTAAAGCCCATTCTGTTTGCCCTCCTATGCTTTGACAAGTTTCCTGTATAACCATTCAGTGTATTTCCTAGTAACAAATACAGAAAACATCTGTACCCAAATCTGCAAGAATACTCAGTGGCACTTGTGGGCAGACATATGCCAAATCTGCCTGGGAGTGCATTTTTATTTTAGCTGTATTTATTTCATTATTTAAATAGCACACCTTTGAATAAACTTTAAAATGTCACTGTGCACCTAGTTGCATGTGGTCACTTAAAACAGGAATCCATTGAGAGCTCTGCTTCTACCCTGCCAGAACTAAGTGTTATTTGTACGCTGTCATCCTGTAATACAGAATGTCACTGTTAAGTGTCTCTGAGTACCTGCTTGGTTAGCATGCTGGTGCTGATAAAATCACCTGCAGTCGAAGACCAGCAGCATCTGTATGTGTTAGAATGTCTACACAGACTTTGATTGCACAGAGTAGTAAATGTGCAGCCTTGGTAGAATCAGAAGCAAGCACTTTCAGCATGGACCTTGGTATGTTCCTGTCTTCAGTTGTCTGTTTCTAGTTCATTTTTGACAAAGTTGATAATGTGACAGTGTGTTTATTTTCGTAATGTTCATGTCAAATGTGGCAGACCTATGTAGTGTTGCTTTTACTGTGTTTTCTCCTTTTTTATGGGATTCCCATGTTGAAAACTTTTGTCAGAACCAGGAATTTCAGCTGTTACAGAAGGCAGACAGCTCTTGAAAGGCAGATAGAACTGATTTTCATAGCTGCACTCTGGGGATTTCTTTAGAAGGTGTTTGGCTTGAGTAACATGAGACAACATAAGGAAGTACAGACAGTAACACAAAGCCTGGAATGAAGCAACAAGTTGCTGTGGACTGTTTTTGCAGACTCAACCTTCCTTGTGTGGCTTTGCAAACCCTTTGATGTTCATCATATTATCACTGCTGCAGTAGCCTTAGCTATATGAGTTATATCCTTCCAAGCATATAACAGTTGGCCAGCTTCCAAAGCTTCAGGGTACCTCTCAGACATCATCCAGACTGTCACGCCGGTCGAGCTGAGCTTATTAAAAAACAAGTTTGGGTGCCAAACCCTTCACAGCTTTATTGCCCCCCAAAGAGTAAGCTCCTCTGAGGTTTTTGAAGATCAATGGTTGGCTTTTGCTAAGCCTTCCACTCAATTACTTGTGTTGATTTATACTTTGTTCTTCAGGAAAGTTATTTTAAAGCTAGGAGCTTGCATTTGAACAGACTGTTATGAGACTGCATTGTACTTTTAAACTACGGCACTCTTTTCTCCTGTCAGTTTAAAAATTGTTCAAAGTATTTAAAACATTTTTTTCTGTGTAAAAAGTGTGCTTATTTTACTTTCGGGGGCTGACAAGTGCTTTTAAGTTCTTTTTAATGTGTTTTTGAGTGAAAAAAAGTGAATTTTAAAGAGTCAATTTTTTGCCATCTTTTGTTGCTTATTTTCCCTGCCAAAGAAGAAGTTTAACCATGGGACAAACACTCCTCCAACCATAATGGATCAGTGGTTGCTCATAGCTTCTGCAGTTGTTTGGGTCAGCACAAAAGGGAGAACAGCTCTTTGTAGTCCTGGGAAAGGGACTGTTTTGTCAGAATGTTGAGCCCATCTCTGGGGAAGTTACTGTTGCCATTTATAACACTGTTGGCTCTATTTTTATCTGTCAAAAAGAAAAGTAAGTATAAATCTACTCCTCAATCTTCCTTAAACAGGAGTACTTTACTGGGTCTGGCACAACAATTTATTCAGGCTTTTGATTGTTATTATTTATTGTTTTCTGGTAAAAGAAAGGAGGGTATTTCCTTTCCAGAAGAGATTCAAGATTCTGAATCCGGACAGGAAGATGAAGGGACAGATAAAGGTATTTTCCTGAGTTTTCTAATTGAGATTCCAAAGAGAGTTCAGTTTCTGATTCTCCCTTTGGGGTTCTTCTCTGTGTGAGACTTGTTCCAGAATATGCCAGTGCTTTCAGAGGAGTATGCTGAGGTTTTTCAGTCCCTCAGAATATTTCATGAGGTGCTACAGAAGGAATTTAATGAACCTCCAATATTTCCTCCAGTTCTGTCAGCTTTGGGTGGTGTGTATTTGTGAGTCTCTGCCTGTGTTTTTTTCTGATAGGCAGCCTGCTTCCTCTAAAAAGCAACTAGGATATATAAAGTTCCTCAGTATTTTTCTAAGTTTTTATACACTCTTCCCAAATCTGACCCAGTAGCTATAGCTATATGTATTCCTACTGTTGCTGCAAAAAGTTAGTCAATTCTTATCCTACACTTTCTGATAAAGATGGGAAGATTGTTGATAGGTACGGGAAAATAGTATATTCTTCTGCAACTTTGATTTATGGAATTTTGAATTGTCAGGCTCACATGGTAATGTTTATTCTGACCAATTGTGAAAGTATGAGGAATGTTTGGTCTGCAGTTTTCTTCTTACAAGGAAACAGCTGTCTAAAATTATTTACTTTCTTCTGTTGTATTAGTCACTGCTCTCTGTGTACAGTGTGTGTATGATTCAGTTGATAATTATTCCAAAGCTATGACCTTGGGTACTGTTTTAAGGAAGTTTGACTGGCTGCATTTTCAGAACGTCTCTTAGAGAAAGATTCACTTTATGGTTCCTTTGTTATGTAGGTAATCAAAAAGTGTGTTGAAAGGTGTAAGTTAATTCAGGGAATATATAAGGTTTTCTGCCTTTTTCTTATTATCTAAGGGATTCTCTAATCCCTCATCCGATTTTGGTATAATGACAAGGGAGTTCCAAAATAATTCTGGAACCCCCAAAATCAAAGACAGTTCCAACTAGTCAGTTTGATTATTTAAAGGACCTTGTTCCCCCCATCTCTCTAACTCTGGCAGTCCCTTTGCCCTTCCAGAAGGCCCTCCATTTTTCTCTTTGGCAACAGATAGCTTCAGAACAACGGGTTCTAAGGATCATTCATCAAAGTTATTGATGGCAGTGAGAGGATATTCCTCCCTGCCAGAAAGTTATTCCTCATCCACCATACCAGACACTTTTATTTCTGCCTGTCCTTTATTCTGTGCTGTTCAAGGCAGTGACAGGATCCTTTCCTCCTTCCCAAGTTGAGAAGGTTACTTGTGCAAAGATATTTTTAGTGCCAAAGAAAGATGACGCTTGTAGTACAGTTCTGTATCTTTCTTTTTAGACCTGTTTGAGATAGTGCCTAACTTCAAAATGATGTAACTTTACAATTTGTTACCTCTTTTTCTTTATTCAAGTTTCCTGGTAACTCTACATTTAAAAGATACTTATGTCATCCCTTTTCATCTCATTTTCAGGCATCTCTTAAGATTTGTATATCTGGGTCACCTTATCAGTCCTCTACTAAGCTCTTTGGAGTATCCTCTGTACCAGGAGTGTTCACTAAGTGACTAGCTCCAGTTATAGCTCATTGCAGGCTACAAAGTATCCATTTTATGTTTTCCATGCTTGGATGAGAGATCTCTTACACAAGCTGGGATTCCAAAAGAACATTTGAAAGTCAATGCCACTGACTCTAAAGACAACCACAAAGCATTCTATAGCTATGTCAAGAATCTAAATGGGAACACTCAGATCTGCTCTGAGTTACAGCATAATGGCACTAAATATACAGAACCAACTGATATTGCCAACATCCTAGCAGATAGGTTCAGTGCTAACTTTACCCCCCTCTCACCCCCTAGAGGGCCCATCTCTATACCGGCCATGGAACGTATCATCATGGAACTCATAAACAAAGACATTGGTAATCTCCAAACTCTGGACCCTACTCAGTTTGGATTTGTAAAAGGCAGATTATGTCTCCTAAACCTGATTGACTTCTTTGAAGCAGTCACCAAAGCCATAGATGAGGGTAAAATGGTTCACACAGCTTATCTATATCTCGCCAAGGCTTTCGACACCATCCCCCACTCTGGAATTATAGATAAGCTCACTAAACTAGGTATAAATCCCTATGTCACAAGATGGGTTGCCAACTGGCTCACGGACAGAACCCACACTGTGAAAGTAGCGGATTCCAAATCCGACATCAGACCAGTGACAAGTGGAGTACTACAGGGTTCAGTCCTGGGTCCTCTCCTGTTTGATATCTACTTCTCTGAAGTGCAGGCCAACACAGAAGGTCTTTGGTAACAAAGTTTGCAGATGACTGCAAACTAGGAGCCATAATCGAAACTCCTAACGATGTGGACAAACTACAAAAGGGCCTCACTGAGACAGATACCTGGTGTCAAAGCCATGGCCTGAAGCTCAATGCCAAAAAGTGTATTGTCACCCTCTGTACCCATGAACTACCACATAGCTGGTAGTCTACTTAATGCCGAAAATGTGATAAGAGACCTTGGGACACAGGTGGACAGTAGTCTCTCCTTTGATAATCACATCGCCACAGTGGTCAGGAAATCCTTCTATGTGGCTCATCTCATCACAAAAGGATTCTCATCCAGAAAAAAAGAGGTCATTGTTCCCCTCTACTCATCACTCATTAGACCCATTATAGAGTACAACGCCCCTGTTGGTATGTACCTCACAAGACATCTACCACAACTGGAAAGACCACAGAAATACCTCACAAAGAGGATTACTGGCCTCAAACAGATGCCCTATGCAGACCGTCTCAAAAAACTACAGCTTTACTCCATCGCATATTGCTTACTCAGGGGCGATCTCTGCCTAACATACAAAGCTATGTCAAACCCAGAGCTGTTGGACATGCTCCACTTAAAGAAATCCCAATCCCTCCGAGCTACACGCTCTAGGGACCTTAATCTTGTTACCACAATAAACAGAACATGCTGGAGGGATAGATTCCTGTCCCAGAGACTTCCCATACTCTGGAACAGACTACCTATCTATGTCAAACAGAGCTCCTCATTAGCACTCTTCAAGAAGAATCTTGATGATTGGATGGGAAATGGGAAATTCACCCCAGGGATCACTTCTGTGGCTCTGCTCGACAGGGGCACAGGAAAATAATTTTCTTGGGTGGCGAAAGCCAGGGTACATTTTTTTGGCTAGGCTTGTATGGGCCCTAGGGCCAATAGCCTAGTACCTACCTATGAACCTATAAGTCCTTTTTGACTTCTTCACAAAAGATTGTGTTCAAGGGATTTCAGCTGGACACCTCAGTTCAAAGAACATTTTTCCACAGGGGAAAAAAATAGATCTACATCTAGATATGTTTCTAAAGTTTTCCACTCAGTCTTTGGCAATGTGATACCTCAGGATTTCATCTCTCATGGCATCTATGATTCTCAAGATAACCCTTGTAAGAATCCACATGAGAAAGATGCAATGACATCTGCTGTCTATTGGTCCAAGAATCAACATCCCTTGTCTTTTCAAATCCCAGTGCTTGGGTTTATTAATAAAAAACAATTCTCACTGAAGCCAGCAAATATCCCTTAATTCAGGTCTCTCCTTATCTCTCCCTATTAGAAAGTAGTCAGTCATCACAGACATGTTGGACTTTGCTTGAGAAGCAGTTTCAGGAAGGACACCAAAAATGGATACAAGCACATAAATATGAAGAAGATGCTTGCCCTGATCAAGGCTTTCAACTCTCTGAATCATCTTCTTATACCCAGGACCTCAAGTTGTTTCAGACAATACAACAATCATGTGATACATCTTCAAGCAGGGGGTACTAGGTCATATCTCCTTTGTAGATTAGCCATGATAGTTTGGGACATAGCTTCGCAGCACAATCTCCCTCCACAAGTAACCTTCATTCTGTTAGGGCAATATCGTGTGTCAGACAAGCTGAACAGGACAGGGCAGACCCTCAATTATGCAAATTAGATCAGGAGATCTTCTAAGATTTTATTCATCTTTGGGGAGTTCCTCTAGTAGACCCATTTACCTCCTCTCTAAATAATCAGCTGGCAAAATTCTGCACAAAGCTTCCATGCCTTTTTCTTTTTCCATGACAGAAATGTTCTTTTATGCTTTTTCATCCTTTCCACTGATATCCAGGGTGCTTCTGGAGATTCAGAAGGGATCTGCCAAAATTGTTGTGGTGACTCCCATTCTGGCATAGGCAACAGTGGTTCTCCCTTCTTTTGGAAATGGCCAGGAGCAATTACTACAAGCTTCCTCACATAATAGATCTACTCACACATGATTGGGGTGTTTGATACACCTTGACGCCCATCAATTTCAAATGACTGCTTGGATGATAGGGTTTCCTTTATGTACCTGTTTACGGAAGACATGCAGCAAGTACTAATGGCAATAAGAAAGCCTGTTACCAGAAGACTGCATATTAGCAACTGGAAAAGGTTTTCTAATTGTTGCTAACAACAACTTAACCATTACCCATTCAGGACTAGTTGTTCTCTAGTATTACAATATTAGTGTAAATTGTTTCTTTATGATTCCTTCTCTAGGTCCTGATCAGGCTTTGCAAGAACCTTTTTCCACGGGCTCATGGACTCTTCTCCTTCCACCTCCCAAATATACAAATATAGTAAGCTACAGTAATCTACCCTTATAGCTAAGACCACTGTGGCAGTGATCAGTATAATGAACATAGTAGAGCTGTGTAAGTCAGTCTACCATAACAGTTGGTGTTTGAATGATCATGCTGCAGTAGCCTCTCCCTTTCTCCATATATATATATATATATATATATATGTATAGATATATTTATATCCCCTTTTCCCATTTTGCACATGGGGTCGAGGCATCACTTCCTCAGTAACAATCATCTCGAGCCAAGGTTTATGCCACTAGGAGGCTAGCCCTGCCGCAGATATATATATATATATATATATATATATATATATATATATATATATATATATATTTTTTTTTTTTTGGGTGGATTGTTAATGCCAGGGTGTAGTTGTTTATATTTTGTTCTTCCTACTATTGATTGCCCTTTCAGGGATCAGACTCCTTTTCTATGGGGCAGGAGAGCACTAAAGCACTGGGTTACCAAACATATCTTTAAGTCAGCTCATCTAAAACTGCCTGACAGTTTTAGCACATGGAAATTGTCCTAATACTTTGAAAGCTGGACAGCTGTTATATCCTATGCAGGATATAATCCATATAGCTAAGGCTATTGGCAGCAGTGATCATTCAAACATCTACTGTCATAGTATATTTACTTACTGAACTGTACTTTATCCTGTACATGAAGAAAATCTGCTATAATTGTAGTATAGCACATGCTGAGTAGTATGTTATGGATGTATGATAACCAGATGAAGCTAATACATGCATGAATAATTATGAAGAGACATAACTGTGCTGCTTGCCTATAAGGTTAGTATGGATTACTAAAGCTATACTGTTGAAGGCTAATCTAGGAGCATCCTATATACCTGGAGAAGAAAGAGGTATTATGGGTCTCTGAGATGGGATTCAGTTATACACATAGCCTGATTATCAGTTACACAACTGTTAAATCTATTCATTGTTTTTATATTTCGAAAATAAATCTAAAACAAACAACAACAAAAATACTTTTTTTTAACTGCAAATATACTTCTTACTGTAAACAATGAATTTTGCTTAGAACTGTAAACATTATTAGCTTACACATTTATATATATATATATATATATATATATATATATATATATATATATATATATTTATTTATTTGACATTTGAATGTTCGACTGGGCATAAACCCATTTTCAGTGGAGGCCCAGGCAGAAAAGCTCCAGAGTCAAAAAACAAAACTACATGAATATAAAGCAACACAAAAATACAAACAAAGCAAAATTGCCTGAATATAAAGTAAAGAAAAACATTAAAGCATAGCAATATACGTAGATACAAAAATTACTAAAATATTCACAATGCAGACAAGATATCTCATGGGTATCAATAGTTAAACAAAGAATTAAGCAAAAATTTGGAAATACAATTGTTAGTGTATCACGCATTAAAATGTACCTGAGTAATAGAGTGAATGAGGATGGTCTTGGAGGGATACTAACAGAGGAGATAAAGATGTGTATGGTAGATAAGAATTACTAGGAAACTAGGTGAATGTAGAGAAAAAGCAAGAGTAGAGATGAGGTAGAATACCAGATCGAAGTTAGGAGTTACAGTAAGTCATTTAGGAGGTTAGGTGGTGAGCAAATATTTCTATAGTAGCAGTATTAGGATAGAAAATGGAAAAAAGGAGTGTGAGATAGCCAGGGGTAGATCATGTATAAGGAATTACAGAAAATATTTTTGTTTTCTTTATCATTTGGCTGGGTTTTTATTTTAAATACCAGTTGATGGTTTTTATTTGAATGATGGAGTATGTTACTTGCACGCAGCTTATTTTCTAATGCATATGTGAGGATTATGATCATGCTCTTTCTTTCTCTCCATCACTTTATCATATCAATGAGCATTGACAACTATGATAAAAATGTTAATCTAATCTGAAAATAATCATCTTACAGACGTCATCAGGGCTGAACTTGAACACTACCCATGATATCATTTAGAAAATCTGTACATTATTCACTCTAAAACAGAAACAAATGAAATTTTACAAACTGTACACATAAAATACATACAGTTCCCACCAAACCCCCCCACCCCACAATACTCATCAAAATCAAAGCCCTAGACGTGAAATGAACCAATATGAATATAATAAATATAAAATGAAATAAATAAAGTAAAATAAAATGCAAGCTACAACTAGCCAATCAGAAAATAACGCTGTTGACAAAACAGACACAAAGCCGCACTAATATTTAAATAAAATTTAGCTAAGCTATAAAATGAACACATTTCAACAAAGTCATTGCAGTACTAAAATAATATAAAAATGGCTAGACACTTATAAAATTAATTAAAACTTACCTCAGACGTAGAGAAGAAAATCACTCCTGAGACTGCTTATTCATAAAAAGTTACAAAAGCAGCCTAAAGCCCTCTTCAAAAATTAACACAGAAAATGACCTCATCCATTTAAAATAAATGCAAAGTATGTATCTAAAATAAATGGAGAAAAAAATGCATGAATGCAATATGTGTAGATCTAGCTTTTGTTATAAAATTAAATAACGTGTTTTGTAGTAGGAAGAAACTAAACTAAGAAATTTAAGTCATTACATACCTGATCTGTAGAAGGCAGTATGTATCTCTTTATTTATTTTATGTATGTGCATGTGTGTGTGTGAAAAATCACATATCAGACTTTCGTGTGTTTTACATATACATATACGCATATGTTTCTCATATACAGGGAGAGACAGCTCGAGATTTATGGATATATATATATATATATATATATATATATATATATATATGAGTTTGTGTGTGTGTGTGTATGTGGGGGGTGTTAACACGCACTCCTGTGGCACTGTGTTAGAAAGGTGCTAACACAAACTAAACTGACAGGATTGACAGCATTCTTCAGTCAGCTGTTGGTTAATAGTTCTTAAAAAAGTCAAAGTACAATGGTTAACTAGTCTCTTTCTCTTGTCAGGTCTCATAGTGGTGAGTGGTAACAATCATGTTCCCTAGTACAGCAAAGTATAAGTAATCTTTCTCCATGTCTTCCCTGGTGAGTCGTAACAGTTTTTTTCAGTCTGTGCTATCTGAACAGTCAACTGACAGTCTAGGCACACAGGTGAAAAGTCTCTCTGGCCAGTGCCTTGTTTACATATAAATGCAAAAGTCTTTCTCTCACAAAATATAGTCTTTAAATCACACCGCCAAAAGTCTCTGGCAAATAAGTAGAAAGGCTCTGGCAAACAAAAGGCTCTCAAGTTATACCTTGATGATTACATAAACCCATTTGTCTGGTTTACCATTGTTTGGTGAAAAATATGTCTTTATATGCTTACAAGTAAAACTTCTGGGAGTTTCAAACTCTCATTAAACACTCTTCAGCTTGAAACTGATCAATCTGCCATAAGGACATCCCATTTCACATTCTGGAATCTCAAACACTGGACTCTGCCATGTTTTCCCTGAAACTGCCTCACCTATTTCCAGCTGCCTCTGATTTCCTGACATGCCAGGTAATTTAAGGGGACCAGTCTCAGATCCCTGTTTCTGCTTCTCACTACCAGAGCTCTTCTTTCTCTCAGATACTAAACATGACTTAAGTAGTTGTGCATATGTCCTGATCTTACCTGTCAGTATCATCCAAGTTCCAAATAGCAGGAAACTCCCATTTCTTCTATTCTGCATGAAGCAAAAATCATTTTGAAATGAAAACTACTCACCTGCAGAGTCTAGTAAACTCAATAAGTTTATTCCAAAGCTATAATCAGGAAACCACCGACTGAGTTTTTCCTTCATAAAACAAGAATTCATAACACAGAACGTTTAATACACTGAAAGTAATGGCATCAAGCAAGGCTGATTTCAATTAAAGATGTAAGCCACGCTTAAGATGTTCCTGTTTTTTTGATTTTACAAACTAGAGGTGAGAGACACTAAGGGAAATGTAAAAAAATTAAATGCGGATGTACCTAGGGCACATATTACACTAGGATTTCATTAAATATCAGTTTAAAGCTTGACTGTAGAACTATTTTTGCTTACCTTTGTGGCACAGAGTAATGGAACCCTGACTGCAACCTAGGTGGCAAGGTTCTGATTTGGGATCCAGACACTGGAGGAGGCAAGAAAGGAGGAAGAATGACTAGGTTCTGATTAGGGATCCAGACACTGGAGGAGGCAAGAAAAAAGGAAGAATGTCTAGGTTCTGATTAGGGATCCAGACACTGGAGGAGGCAAGAAAGGAGGAAGAATGACTAAATTCTGATTAGGCATCCAGGCACTGGAGGAGGCAAGAAAGGTGGAAGAATGACTAGGTTCTGATTAGGAATCCAGACACTGGAGGAGGCAAAAAAGGAGGGACAATACTGAAGGGGCCTGGTTTATTCACCTCTCCTTTAGAGTGGGCATGGTTGCATTCACTGAAATACACACTGCATTTTCTCTAGTGGAGATGGGGAGACCACCTCCCATGCTTTGGAGTTATGAGTGCTGTAGTTTCTCTTGTGGAATTTAAGGAAAGTTTACCATGGACATCCTACTGCATACCTCCTTCTTTCACACATAGAGTGTGTGGAGATGTTAGGGTGGAAAACATGAAAAAAAAAATGATGGTTGCCTTAATGGTGGCTCTCCTTGGTTGACTCTCACACTTGGCAAAGAGACAATGAATCGGTCAATTTATTAAGAAGTGGTTAATTAGCAGCAGGTAGCAGGGGCAAATGAGAAAAAAAAAAGTAGACATGAATACCCATTATAATGAGAAGGCTTATGTGTAAATATATGCTTAGTTTTACATGCTTCTTTTTATAAGTATTTCATTGAAAAAATACAATTGAGAGTGTGGTCATATGAAGAAAAATAATGTGTATGTTAAGTTGTCAACCTCGCCTTCATTCTTGCTTGATGGGTTCGGAGCCGATCCCTCGGCTCCGACTGCTTTAGCTCGAGAACTCCTTTTACCAGCTCGAGGCAGCCCCATATCCCATGATGCAAGGCAGGAAGTACCCAGATCTCGTTTGCCGCTTCGCTTGGGAGGTCTTCTCTTTACCAGCTCCTGGTAAGTTGTTCACATTTGTGATATTTAAGCCACTTTTTTTAGTTAAAACTAATTTTTGATAGTTTAATTTTAAATTTAACCTTTTCTGACAGAAATCCCTGTCTCTTTTAATTTTTAGTCAGTCAATTTTCCTATCCCATCCCCCCTGTTAGGTGTGTGTGTTGGTGTTTTTACTAAATACCTCTTGGTATTAGTTTAATTTAATTTGACTGGTGTGTGTGTCTGTTGTGTTTAGGCACCATGTCTAAGGAGAGGGTTTCAGGTTTTAAGAAGTGTGACTCGTGCTGTCAGAAGATGTCTCTGACAGACGGTCACACTTCTTGCCTGTACTGTTTGGGCCCTCTTCACCTGCAGGACTCCTGTGCTATTTGTCACCCTTCAGCCAGAGAGTCCTGCAGGAGACGCAATAAGTTGATTCTCAGGGGTCTTAAGCCGGAGGGCTCTCCGGCTAAGTCGGCCCACAAAAATCAACCAAAACTGCCAAGGCCCAGGCTTCTGTTTCTAAGCCTGCGGCCTCGGCTCCGACTCATAGAGTCGAGATCGGCTCGGCTGGAGCCGATTCTGGATCCACAAAGTTTTCGCCGATGGCTATCGGTGCAATCTTTTGACCACTGTGGTGTCGGCTCGATCGGCTCCGACACCCACATGGCACGGGCATCGGTGTTGGCTCGATCGGCTCCGACACCCATGTGGCAGGCATCGTGTCGGCCCGATCGGCTCCGACAGTTACCTTTGTAGCTGTATCGGCCCGGCTGGAGCCGATACATCGAACGTTCTGCGGCTCCGAAATCGGTGCCGACAGGATCAGTAGTATCGGCTCGATGGCCCATTCCAGGAAGAGGTCGAGGTCTCCTTCCTTGGAGCCGATACTTTCGGCTCCGCCGCCTCTTCTATCGGCGGAGCCATCGGAGCCGATCTTCAAGGTCATCCAGGTTGTCAGATCATGACCTAGAGAGTGGTCAGATTGCTCAAGTCACAGGTACTGGCCCAAATGCTACACAGTCTGTCTCAGCAGGCGACTGTTGGTCCACACCCCATTACTGTTCCTCCTTGACTCTACCCCAGAGTTTGGAGTTGGAGTCTTCGGCATGGTTACTGCTACGGCTGGAGGCGGACACCTCCTTCTGTCCCTTCAGCCCCTACTCTTATCTCCTCTTCCTTAGAGGATTCGTGGTCGGGCTTCCATGGTCTCCTCCGAGGGTGAGTGGCATCGGACCCTTGTCCGAGCCCGCTCTTCCCCTTGGAGCCTCGGCCTTGGTGAGCTCGGCTCCGACATCTGCCTCGGAGACTTCCTTTTCGGTGGCCCCTGGAGTTCCTAGCTCTTGGGAGCGGGTTCTCTCGGACCTGCCTGGGAGGGAGCATTCAAGGTGATGAAGAGTGTACTGGCCACTGGTATCAGTCAGCAGTCTCTTCCCGTAGCTCCTCCCTATTGTACCTGTTGACATCTCTGCCACTTCTCTTGCTACAGGACCCAGAGATCCTCCGCCTCAGGTTTCCCCATTGGGAATTTCCCCTCTTCCGAGGATTCTCCTGATGTTTCGGAGATCCTCCTAGGAGAGGACTTGTAAGAGGAAGCATGTAGACTCCCTGAGTCTGTCACTCGATACTGACTTTGATGAGTCAGAGGGATCCCCTAGATCCCCCTCTGAGGATGTCTCCTTCTCAGACATCCTAGAACTTCTGAAACAGAGGGAAACTGGCCCACCAACAATCCCTCTGAGGATGAGTCAGTATACCTAGAGGCGTTTGGATCTCGGCCCTCCACCTCCTGGGTGTCTCCGCCTTTCGACCCCCTTATGCAGGTTATTGCACGAAGGCGTGGACAGCTCCTGACTCTGTAGAGCCAGTCCCTAGGAGGCCTTCTAAATTTATCACTGCCCCTAGTGACAAACAATTCCTTACCAAAGGTGTCCCTGCTGATGCCATGGTGGTGGCTGCGGCCACCAAAGAGGAACTTGCAGATCCTTCCATGCCCGTCCATCCTCCTAATAAGGACTCTAGGACCATGGATAGGTACGGCAAGCGGATGTTTTCCTCAGCGACCTTTGCTATGCGTTCGCTGAATTATCTTTGTCACTTCACCAGACTCCAGAGAGATATCCTGAAGGAGCTGGGAGAAGTAGTTCAGGATCCTACAGCTGCAGGGAGCCAAGAAAAGATTGCTTCGCAGCTAGCAACCCTCAATTCCATTGCTAACTCCTCCATGCGGCTAATATCTTATGCGGATGGGTAGTAGAGCCGCAGGCACAGGTGTGGCTCTTAGGCGCCAAGCCTGGATGCGGCTATGTGATTTTGCGGATCCCTTTAAGGCGTCCTTCACAAATTCTCCCTTTGATGGGTCAGCTTTGTTTGGCCCTCAGGTGAAGGAGACCTTGACCAGGTATGAGCAGGACGGCAAGACTCTTTCTGCTGTTGGAGTCCGTTTTCCACCCCTTCTAGGCCTTATCCCAAAGGACAGAAGGGTGGGAAGATGTGGTTCCGTAAATCCCAAGGAGTCACGGATTCACGTGGTCAGTTTACCCCTAGAGGCAGAGGGGTAACAACAACAGGCTCTAGAGGCAGAGGGGTCCGAAGAACCAGGGCAACAGGAGTCTCTTCCTGAGAAGCCCTTTCAGCATCCCTGAGGTGTTGCCCGGCTGTCCCTCCTTGGAGGCAGTCGGGGAAGATTATCACTGTACCCAGAAGCCTGGCATTCCCTCACTCAAGACAGATGGGTACAGTCGATCATATCCAAGGGTTACATAATTCCTTTCGAGGAAAGTCCCTTCCCTCAAGTTCCCTTCCAGATGTACCACCCGGTCTAAGGGACATTGCAGAGTTAGAAATCGCAAAACTACTGCAAAAAGAGCCATTCAGCCAGTTACAATAGACCATTCAGAGCCGGAATCTACTCAAGGTTCTTTTGGTCCCCAAAAGACGGGAGACTGGAGACCAATATTGGATCTCAGCAGACTCAACAAGTCTGTCAGGAAGACAAGATTCGAATGGTCACTCTTCAGTCAATTCTGCCCTTCTTACAGAAGGACAACTGGATGTGCTCAATAGATCTTCAGGATGCGTACTATCACATCAAAATTCACAGACGCTCCAGGAGATTTCTCCGCTTCGGCTGGGGTCCAGTCATTTCCAGTTCAGAGCCCTGCCCTTTGGTCTCACTACAGCCCCCAGAGTGTTCACCAAATGCATGGCAGTGGTCACGGCTCACCTGAGGCGTCAAGGATTCCAGGTGTTTCCGTATCTCGACGACTGGCTCCTGTCAGCCACCTCCAGGCATCAGCTTATACAAGCCAGGGATTACACAATAGACCTTTGTTCTCATTTGGGCATCTCAGTCAACTTGAAAAGTCATCCTTATCGCCCTGCCAGTCTATTACCTTCATAGGCGCAAACTTAAACACTGTTCGGATGTCAGCTACCCTTACAGAACAAAGAGTTTCAGACATTCAGACTCATGTCAGGATCATTCTGGCCAGCAAGAAGGTACAGGCCAGAATGGTTTTAAAGGTATTAGGTCTCATGGCTGCGCCATTACTCTTCTTCCCTGGCTCGATTCTACATGCGCCTCCTTCAGTGGATGCTGTTCACACAGTGGTCATACCAGCAACTCCCAATCGTCACCAGATTCTGGTGACACAAACATGCAAAGAACATCTTGCTTGGTGGATCACATCGTCTCAGGTTCACCAAGGCAGGTGCTTTGTACCGTCCCCGATAGCCACTGTCACCACGGATGCCTCCTGATCGGGTGGGGGTCATTATCAGGGCAGGATGGTTCATGGGACGTGGCAACCGTTCGAGTACCATCTGCACATAAATGTCCTGGAGATGAGAGCAGTGCTTTTAACGTTGCAAGCCCTCAACGACTTTCTTCCCGTAGGGACAATTGCAGTCCACACAGACAACATGTCTGTAGTTTGGTATATCAACAAACAGGGCGGAACCAAGTCCTACCCCTTGTGTCGAAGCGCTCAGACTTTGGCAATGGGCGATCTCCTCTCATCGGTTTCTGGTAGCAACATATCCTGGGAAAACCAACATTATAGCGGACAGATTGAGCAGAGCTATCCTCATGCCTCACGAGTGGTCTCTCAAGCAATCTATAGCGGAAGAGATTTTTCTGGAATGGGGTCGTCCATGTTGCGATCTTTTGCTACTCCCCAAAACAGCAAATGTCCAGACTTCTTCAGCCTCTTCCTCTATCAGGCCATCCCCCAGAGACGCTCTGACCCAGGATTGGCCCCAGGGACTTCTTTATGCCTTCCTCCATTTCCTCTGATCCCTCAGGTGATCCAGAAAGCTACCGTTTGAGAGCCAAATTGATTCTCATTGCCCTTACTGGCCTCGACAAGTTTGGTTCCGTTCCTCCATCATCACCTTTTGGTGCAGCCGTGGCATCTGGACCCAGTGCCAGATCTACTGATTCACCAATCCGGTCAGCTGCACCAGTCAATCCCTTCTCTCAACCTCACAGCATGGTTGCTCCACTTCCTTCCTTAGCCAGGCTTCCTTTGATCTCTAACCCAGTTAGAGATATCATAAGTAACTTCACTAAAATCCTCTACCAGGAGGATTTACACAAGCAAATGGAAACGTTTCTCTTATTGGGCTAAGGCCCAAAATATTGATCCTTTACTGCCCCTGTCCAGGCAGTTCTGGACTTCTTAGCAGAGATTTTTCATGCAGGCTCCTCTTCTTCAACAGTCAGAGTTCAGTTGGCTGCTATTTCTAATTTTCATGTCGGGATAGCAGATCATAATATTATGTCCCATAGGCTCTGCAGGGCCTTCTTGAAAGGAATTTTCCTACTAAAGCCTCCAATCAGGAATCCTCCTCCTCAGTGGGATCTAAATTTAGTGCTGACATCCTTGATACTTCCCCTGAGCCAGCTGTTTCCTGTTCCCTGAAATGTCTTTGTTGGAAACGTTATTCCTAGTGGCTATTACATCTGCCAGGAGGGTGTCTGAACTTCATGCTCTTTCAGTTCGACCCCTATTTGATTTTTCATAAAGACAGAGTATCCTTGAGAACTAATCCATCCTTTTTACCTAAAGTCGCAAAACAATCTGAATCAATCCATTGATCTCCCGTTTTTTTTTCCTAACTATTCAGATAGAGCTGAACAAAAGCTACATTATCTTGACGTCCACCGTCAGCTCAGATATTATTTGGACAGAGCGAAAAAATTTTAGAAAATCTGATCAACTTTTGTCTCCTATGCGGATAATAAAAAGGCCTACCTGTTTCTAAAGTGACTTTGTCCAGATGGCTTTCTTGGTCATCACTGAAATTTATACGATCAGGGGAAAACAGCTGTGCTCAAAACCTAAAGCACATTCAACTAGGAGTTTAGCTACTTCTACAGCTTTTCAAGCTAGACTACCTTTGGACACTATTTGTGCAGCGGCCACTTGGGCCCTCCTCACACTTTTGTTTCCCATTACAAATTGGACTTGGCCTCCAGGGACAGAGCCAGTTTTGGCTCTACAGTCCTCAAGAGTTTGTTCCATTGAGCCACCCAGGATAGAGGTGCTAGGACGGTCCCATCAAGCAAGAATGAAGTAGATTGACAACTTAACATTAAGAAGTTATGTACCTACCATAGCTCCATGTTAGTTGTCTTCTCTCCCTCCCTCCTTCCCCTGGCCTGGACAGACCTTGTATAAGAAACTGTTATGCTAAAGACCATTCAGACCTGGTCCTTTTTCCATCTGTAAGTTTCTTCTTCCTTTGGGAAGTATTTTATGCTTGGTGTTATTGCCCTTTTGTCAACAAACGAGATCTGGGTACTTCCTGCCTTGCATCATGGGATATGGGGCTGCCTCGAGCTGGTAAAAGGAGTTCTCGAGCTAAAGCAAGTGCCGGATCGCTCGAACCCATCAAGCAAGAAAGAAGCAGAGAAGACAACTAACATGGAACGTTATGGCAGGTACATAACTTCTTATTTGTGAAGGTACATTTTTTTATGTTGGTCTAGTTACATCTAAGTGAAAGTCTAGACAAAAGTGCTTACTAAAATAAAGTAGTTTTCTATGGTCGACAGAGCTTCATTTTTCTCTCTCTCTCATATATATATATATATATATATATATATATATATATATATATATATATGGTACTTTTCCATTACTGAGGCAGCAGTCCTCGTAAAACTGAAATGTTGCTAGAATGATAGGTTTAGCATGCGTTTTCAGAAATATATGAAACAAAATGTGAAAGTGAAATGTATATCGCTATCTAGTGACTTCATCCTCAGTGATTTGCCAGAAAACCACACATTTTCTGAGGTACATGCCAAAAATATGATCCAGAAATCTTAACATTCTGTGAAACTTTGGACAGTTGAGTTGTAGGTATGGTAACAATCAATATTAATATTTAAGCACCAGTGTGGAGGAGTTGAATGAAAGTGAGACCTAGTGATGTGGAAGTGCACCCACCAGCTTTTTAACTAATTTTCCAAAACGTTAAGAGTTTGCCTTTCCCACAGCGAAGAGTGGACATTGCATTTTACCAAACATCTCAATGTTTCCCACTCAGGATCCTTTCTACAATCCGGTAAATACCTTCATTTTATGTATTTGTGTAACAGATTGTGTTCCAACTAGATTTTCTGTTATTCAGTAATACTAAGTACCCAATTCTCTTCTCTGTTGTAGCACAAAATACTGCCAATAAAACATATTGCAGTCATCAGTAAATGCAATCTTGGGTATTCGGTTGAAATGGCTAGGCTTAAAATGACATCCAGGTCAAAAGCCTAATAATCTGCTAGGATCCTGTGAGAGCAGTGGAACTGCAGACTAGGTATTAAAAATGATTTGTTTGCAGTTCTGGGCAGGAGGTGTTAACTGAAAAGCTGTTCAGAACAAACATAAGGTGTTTAGATGTGTCCAAAAATGAGATATATCTGGGTAATGAATGCTAGCTACTTTCTGTACTAGTCTGATTTCTACCTGTACATCCTCACTGTGTTGGCTTCATAAACTGACCCTACCCACTCCACCATGTTGTCCAGTTTTGTTTCATGGGCAGTTGGCAGCAACGACCACTGTGGATTAAATTGACCTTGTGGCCACAGATTTGCTATTATAATGTGGAGCAGTTTTGAGTTTATATTTGATTTTAATGGTTTGATGGACATCACACATGCTGATTATTAAGAATGTACTTTTATTTCACATTGACTAGCATATGTGTTGCAGAGTCAGCCTACTTCATTTTAATGCTGTGTTTTATCATGAAATATGAATATGGCTTTGATCAAATCTCGTTTTTGTTTTAATAATGATATATTCAGTTTAAACTCCTTTGAGTTTTATTATTATGTTAATTATTCACATAGTGAATTTGTTTATTTTGACCAGAGATTTATTTTACAGCTTTGTGAGACGGAAACATAAACAATGCCATTCTTAACTTGTATGGTCAGTTAGTATGTTTTACCAACGGTATAAGGGCACATCATTTGTAGCACCATGTGACTTGTTATAAGTCAAGTGATGTTCTGATTGGAGGGGAACTTGTGAACTGTTTTACGTGCCCACAGAATCTAACTCATTATATACTTAAATTTGATTTAGCTAAGTGGGATTTTATTGGTAGGTTAGATTATTATCTTTTTGTGATTGGTTATGATGTATTTAAATGTTTTTCAGTTTCTGTGGTTTGTAGAATCTGAGGAAGGGTAGAAGCCATCCTAAAGCAGTCATTCTTTTTTTGTTTTTTATATATGTTTACATATGTTTTATTTGTTCGTCATTGAATACATTTTTTATGTTTGGAGCTGTGGTGATCACACTGGTCATCTTTGAAATTTGTGCTGGTTTTCTACAGTGCTGTTCTTCAAGTATCGTAGTCTTTGTTCTATTTACTTCTTGGTGTGTGTGTGTGTGTGTGTGTGTGTGTGTGTGTGTGTGTGTGCATGCATGTGTGTGTGCTTGTGTGTGTGTGTGTGTGTGTGTGTGTGTGTGTGTGTGTGTGTGTATATATATATATATATATATATATATATATATATATATATATATATATATATATATATATATATATATATGGGTCCCCTTCACATGGTCGACTTTTCATAAAGTCGACTTTCATATAGCCAAGACCATATGATCGACTTTTGAAAAGCCGGCCATGGGGAACCGCTATCTCCGCACAGTGCATAATGGGAAAATTTCTCACTTCCGCACTGTAGTGCCATCTCAGAGTTGGTATATTAAAGTTACAGGGGGTGCAGGGTGGTGTAGCCCCCTGCTAACAGTCTAAGGTAAGTGTTTGTTGTGTTGTTATGTTTATTTTATATGGTCGGCATTCTGAAAGTCGATCATATGGTCTCGGCCATATGAAAGTTGACTTTCTGAAATGTCGACCATGTAAAGTAGACCCATTTATATATATATATATATATATATATATATATATATATATATATATATATATATATATATATATGCATATGACTGAAGACAATTATGTGTCATGTGTATAATATATATAAAAATATGTGTATAACATTGATGCTACAAATATCTAATAAAACTCTAAAACTCTTCAAACATAGCCAGGGCCATATCCAACACAAAACAACTCAAGCAGCTGCCGAGGGTCCGTTCCAGGCTGGGGGGGGCCAATTAATGATTAAAAAAAAAATCATGGTCGCCCACCTATGCAATAACCATTCATCTGCACTGTCCAACTTGTATACGTATGTGTTCAGCCACTCTAGTTCCAGGAAGTTTCTCTCATTGGCTTCTACATTTGATTCAATGAGAGTGAAGCTTCCGGGTGCTTAAAACTCAAAGTGTGATATTTTGCTGGTGAAGTTTCATGCTAAGTCAAGCATTTTTTAGGACTGCCATTTGCTGTGTGTGCTATTTTCTCTGTTCTTTAGCTGGAATTTGGGGAATCTGATTTTACAGCAGTTAAGCAATATTCAGTTCAACTGTGTGCCAACTGCTGCCATTTGAGGAATTGTAACTTGCTGACGCTCAAGTCAACTGTGCTATTTGAAATTGTTTGCCAACTCTGCTGCTGCTTGGGGAATCTGAACTTGTTCTCAACCTTTCATCTCCAAAATGTGGACTGTTAACCTCTGATAATGTAGAACAAACTGACAAAATATGGAACATTTACAACTTCAACAAGGAAGTCCTCAGGCTGGTTAAAATGTGCAACTTTATACTTATTAAAAGTTCTTTTGATGAATAAAAGTGATTCAATATTAGTTGGATATTAGTTTAAAAATTCTTAACAGAAAATGTGAGACAGATCCTTTCATCGTACTGCATGGATTTTTTGTGATTCAAAATAAGGAACATTCTTTATAATACACCTCAGAAGTATGCACTGATTTGTGCTACCATTTGGAAACTATGTGCCATTTTGCTTTCAGACTTGGTATGATGAAGGAAAATGTTGCCGTTGGGAAATTACCAACTGTAAAATCATCAATTACACCCTTTACCATTACATACATAGGTCTGTGTGTGTGTGTGTGTGTGTGTGTGTGTGTGTGTGTGTGTGTGTGTGTGTGTGTGTTTGTAAAAATTATTTAGTTCCTGTATCTCAAAGTAATTATATTAAAAAAGGAAAAAAAGAAGATTGTAGTAAACTGGAGCATCATCATATGATCCGTGTTCTTTGGGTGTGATCATTGGTTTCTTTGTTTTGTTTACTACTGAGTGTGTTTATTTGGCTGTCAATAAGCTGTGCAGCATGAAGTCTACAAAAATGCAAAAAATATTAACTATATATTCATTTTTAATGTAACTTGTTTTTTAAAGATATAAGGGTGTGTAAACACACTGTTTGGACTATAACAGTTTTTCTGGTGTTTGGTGAAGATGATTAGACTATGAACTATTAATGAGCGGCTTACAGCAATGCAGAGTTTGATTCTCACAACATTTATTTGCCTAGTATGTGGGTCTGACTAAATCACTTCAACAGAAAGTGGTCAAACGCTGCCACTGAAAAAGGCACTTGTTCCCAGTGGACTGTCCCAAGCTGTTAACAAATGTATTGCATATCTATCTTTTGAATTCCTGCATCCTTCAGATAGCTGCTAATTAATGACTAACTATATGCTGTTTCATATTAATCCCAGCTTGTCTCTTGTAATTTAATGTGCTGCCAGATGCATTTTCAATAAATGTAAAACCAAAACAAACAAAGTATTTCAGGTCATCTATCCGAGATCCAGTGTAAATGTAGAAACTATGCCCTGGCCAGACACCTTCAACTCCATAGAAAACACTCTGGGTTTAAATTTCAAATACTTGATCACATAGACCTCACTGAACTTGAAGGAGACATCCCAAATACTTTACAAAAACAAGAACTTATGTGGCAACTTAGGCTAAACTCATTTAGAAAGCCTGGACTAAACTATTATTGCTCACTGAAAAGTGTACTAGAGCTAAGGAAGTTGCCACATTGTTTACAAGACTAAAGGGGTGAACTTTATTTACTCATTTGTTATTTGCAACAAACAACAATTTTATTAACTATTAACTTTGTAAATGTAATTTTAAAATGTAATATTATGGTAGTGGCTTATTAATTATTAATTCTGATTTAGTGGATATGTTTGTATACAAATATTTATCTGCTCATAATAACCATTTTTTTAAAATATTTAAATGCTTATTCTAATTATATCTTCATTTTGTACTATGATTAGAATCAAAGCCGTGGTGGTGCAGCGGTAGCGTTGTTGCCTCACAGCAAAAGGTTCTCCTGTTTGATTCTTGGCTGGAGTGCCTTCTATGTGGAGTCTGCATGTCCTCCCTGTGGTCGAGTGGTGTTTGAAAGACATGCGTGAATGGGCATGCCTTCGTTGAAGGTTGGGTGTCGGGCTGGCAACTTGGCACCATAAAAATCTACTGCCAATCATTAGCGGACCACAGTTCCGCTGTGGCGACCCCTAACCGGGAAAAGACAAACAACAAAAATATTAGAATCAGGGTGCATTCATAAGACACTTTCTCATATTTTTATAACTAGCCCCCAGATTAAGCAAGCAGCCGTGCAGGAATACGTTATTCCTGCTCAGAAGGGACCATTCCTGTTCAGCAGGGCAGCGCACCATGCAAATGTATGAAAGTGCTCTGCTGTCCTCTAAAATGGACATGGTTCAATGTACGAGCGCAGGGGGATTGTGTCTGAGAGTAGAGCTCTCACAATATACATGCCCCCTGCACTCCAGAATTGCCTTTCAACAAATTAAAACAAGCGAGAATGCTCGTAACACCTCCAACCCGGCAAGACAAGAAATCTGGTCAAAGCTATAAGGGACAATTGTCCCTAACAAGGCAAAAGATAGAATAACACACTTAACGTAAGCACATAGCGCACACCTCCCAACTCATCAGAGTAAAGAATGTGGACAAAGCCAAAAGGAACAATCGTCTCACAAAGCAGAAAGTTGATAGAGTTATTTTTTTTTATAAATGTGATAAAGTTTAAGCATAAGTTTAAGCAGGTGTGCCCATTGCTTAGCTACGCTTAGTCCAGTTTAAAGAGCAAAAGAAGTTAAATAGCAAGAGACATCCAACTTAAGCAGTACTGTAATAGTGTAGTGGTTAGAGCATATGCTTTGTAGTAGCCATTCCCGATTCAATCCCCACTGTTACCAATTTGCCTTTTACATGTGAAAGCAGTACATAAACATTTTTTATAATTAGGTACTAAATAACATATATTTGTTAACCAGAGTACTGTTGTAGGTCCAGATGTGAGGTGTCAGTTTAATAAAGTTGTGAAACCCCCATATAAACACAAGTGCCCCATAAAGTATAGTCACACATGAATAAATGTAATGAAAGCACATTGGGGGATGTCAGGGACAGTGAACAAATTTATAATATGTAATGAATGACGAATCAATCCCATACAGCAGATAGTCTATAAAATAAAAAAATAAGCAATGCTAAGCATTGCACAGCTCTGCGTACCAGGTGTAAGCATTGTGTAAATATGACTGCTAAGAAATGAGTAGCCCAGCTAAGTGGATTTGCCCATTGGTAAGCAGTGCTTAACCTGCCCCTTTAAGCACTGCCAACCTTAGCTTAGCAGGTTTGCCCGTAGCTTAGCTTAGCTCAGCATATTCAAAACCATCCAATCACGGCAAAGGGTGGGAAATCGGACGTATTTAAATCCCGCAGACAGGAATACAGCTCATAATTGTTTGTAGCTTCCCACTGTAGGCAGTATGGTAGGTGTCGGTGAGGGCATGCAGTTATGGGTGCAGCACTGGGGCATACAGGAGTCCAAGGTCACGGTAGGACTCCCAGTAAATAACCATGACAAGAGACCGCTGCAGGGCCAATACCAAGGCTCCCAATATAAAGTGAAAGCCTGGGGCCATCTCTCCCATGATCTCACCAGTGCCACTGGTCTCCCTCGGACTGGTTAGCAGGTCCGGCACCACTGTGCCAACTTGAAGCAGAGAAAGAAGGAGATGTTAAGTTGTCTATCTCGCCTTCATTCTTGCTGGATGGGTTAAAGCTCGAGAGTTGGATCCACCGGCTCGAGGCCCCTTATATCCCACAATGCTAGGCGAGTTACCTCAGATCTCGCTTGCCGCTAGCTTCGAGGTTGGTTGCCTGGTGAGTGTTAGCTTTTTCTTCTAAAAGTTACTCTTTTACCCCTTTTAGTTAAATTCTTCATAGATTAGTGTAGATTATAGAACTTTATTATATTTTCGCTTTTCTAAAAGAACCTTTGGTTCTTCCCTTGGGGCCAGCCTTGGGCCTCTTCCTAAGGGAGTGTTTGTGTAGTTTACTATAATTTTACTATAATCTTATTGTACTTAAATTCTAGTATTATTACTAAAATTATTTTATTTTCTGACAGGGTATAACTGGTGTGTTTGAGTGTGTGTTTGTGTACACCTGTCAGTTAGGCTATGTCTAAAGAAAAGGTCTCGGATTCAAGAGTGTGGATGCGCTGTCAGAAAATGTCTCTGACAGGCGCCACGCCACATCTTGTGTCTATTGTCTGGGGTTTTTACCTGCAGGACTCCTGTGCTGTTTGCCATGGCTTCAGCCCCAGGGTCCTGCAGGAAAGAAAACAAGCTAATTCTGAGAGGTTTGTTGAAGCCAGAGGATTCCTGTCTGTCTCAACAGGGAAGCCCTCTAGCATCGTAGGTCTTCGCTTCTGAGCCGAGACCTCAGGTTGTTCAACCTTTGCCTTTATCGCGATAAGTCTCAGTCCACAGTTTCTGGCTGGAGCCGAGGTTATTGAAGTACCCGTGGTCGCTCGACCAGATCTTCGGAGCCGACAACCAGAAAGAGATCAAGGTCACCATCTATTGGCTCCGTTCATTCGGCTCCAGGTTCTCCCTGCTGTCTGAACGGAGCCAAAGGTCTCGTTCCTCTAGGTCATCGAGGCTGTCCGATCATGACCTTCAGAGGGTAGTGAGTCGACTACTTAAGTCCGAGGCACTAGCCCAGATGCTTCAGAGCCCGACTCATCAGTCGATGCCTGCCCGGTCCATCAACTCTTTCCTCCTTCGACTCTTCTGAGTTGAAGAATCTCGGCGGACCTCTGGCTCTGCCTGACAGGTGCATTCGAGGTCATGCGGAGTGTGTTAGAGCCAGGCTCTACCCCACAGTCCTCTATGCTGCCTCAGGGTAAGTCGACTCCCTCATCCCGGACCGCAGAGAGCCAGCTCCTCAGGAACCCCTGGGATTTCATCCTCTTCCGAGGCCTCTCCTGAATTGGCAGAAGAGCCCCCTCGGAAGAGGAAGTGCAAGAGGAAACACATTGACTCACCTGAGTCTATCACGCCAGACACAGATCTGGATGATTCTGAGGGTTCCCCTTCTGAAGATGTCTCATTTGCAGACATTCTGGAGATCCTGAAACAGAGGGGAAATTGGCCAGCCCTCAACCCTTCGGAGGACGAATCTGTGTATCTTGAGGCTCCACCTCCTGGGTGTCCCCCCCTCATGCAGGTGGTTGCTAAGAAGGCATGGACGGCTCCTGATTCAGTGGACCCCACTCCCAGGAGACCCTCCAGATTCATCACAGCTCCATCAGACAATTTATCAAAAGGAGTTTCTGTGGATGCTATGGTGGTAGCCGCCACAAAGAAGGAACTGGCTGATCCTTCAGTGCCTGTCCATCCACCTAACAAGGAATCTAGGTCCATGGATAGAAGCGGATGTTCTCCTCAGCGACATTTACCATGTGAATTACCTGTGCCATTTAACTCGGGTTTCAAGGGACTTGATCAAGGAAGCGAGTGAAATGTTAAAGGACCCTAAGAGAAAATGAACACGCAGCTGGCTACCCTTAATTCCATATCCAACTCCTCCATGCGCCTCCTTCTTATGCGGCCGATGGGCGAGCAGAGAGAGCAGGGACAGGGGTAGCCTACGAGGGATGCGCTGATGCTGATGGCGGCTTTGCAGAACCTTTCAAGACGTCTTTCACGAACTCCCCTTTGATGGATCATCTCTTTGGTCCTCAAGTGAAAGAAACCCTGACTAGGTGCGAGACTGATGGCAAGACCCTTTCTGCCGCCGGAGTCCGCCCCAAAGGCCAGAAGGGTGGGAAGATGTGGTTCCGTAAACAATCTCAAGGGACTCAGAGTCGCTTTCCTACCAAAGGCAGAGGTGGGAATAACAATGGTGGAAGCTTTTCCTGACAAGCCCTTTCAGCATCCCTACTGCCCATCTTCGGAGGCAGTCGGGGAAGATTGTCACTGTACCCAGAAGCCTGGCTATCCCTGACTCAAAACAAATGGGTACAGTCCATCATTTCCGGCTATTCTATCCCCTTTCTTCGCTTTCCAAATCAGTCAAAAATCCCTTCCAGATGTTCCACCAAAGGGATATAGCAGCTTTGGAAATTTCAAAACTGCTTGCAAAAGAGCAATTCAGTCAGTGCCAGCAGACCAACAAGGATCCGAATCTACTCAAGGTTCTTTTTAGTTCCAAAGAAAACAGGGGACTGGAGACCGATTTTGGATCTCAGTGTCTTGAACAAATCAGTCAAGAAAACAAGATTTGATGGTCACGCTGCAATCCATTCTTCCCCTTTGGGCAAAGGAAACTGGATGTGCTCTATAGACCTTCGATGCGTACTATTACATAAAATGAACAGACGCTCCAGAAGATTCCTCCGCTTCAGGCTGGGAACCAGTCATTTTCAGTTCAGGGCCCTGCCCTTTGGTCTCACCACTGCCCCCGGTGTTTACCAAATGCATGGCAGTGGTAGCTTCTCACCTGAGACGACAAGGATTCCAGGTGTTTCCATATTTGGACGACTGGCTTCTCACAGCTCCCACCAAGCATCTCCTTCTGATGGCCAGAGATTATACTTTTCGCTTGTCAAAACTGGGTATTTCAATAAATTGAAGTCTGTTTTGTCGCGTGATATTACCTACATAGGCACAAATTTAGATACTATAAATATGTCTGCAACGCTAACAAACCAAAGGATATCAGACATTCACAAATTGGTGTCACTTCTTCTCAACAACAACAGAGCCAAAGCCAGGTTAGTTCTAAAGGTGTTGGGAATCATGGCAGCGGCCATACCTCTCCTCCCATTGGCCAGATACCACATGCGGATCCTTCAGTGGATGCTTTTTCTCAATGGTCATACCAGGAACTTCCAATGTCTCACACCATTATGATCAAAGCATCTCATGTGGTGGATGTCTTCCCCAGCTCCTGTCGGGAAGACCATTTGTTCCACCTCCTCCGGTTGCTACTCTGACAACGGATGCCTCCCTGATCGGGTGGGGGGGGGCATTATCAGGGCAGGACAGTCCAGGGCACATGGCAACCAAACGGATGCCACTTGCACATAAATGTTCTGGAGATGAGAGCAGTGCTTTTAGCGTTGCAAGCCCTTCAAGACTCTCTTCCCTTGGGAACGATTGCAATCCAGACAGACAATATGTCTGTAGTGTGGTACATCAACAAACAAGGCGGAACCAGATCATACCCGCTGTGTCGAGAAGCACTCAGACTGTGGCAATGGGCGATTTCTTCTCAGCTCTGATAGCAACGCACATCCCCGGAAGTCCAATCACATTGACAAGTTGAGCAGAGCTATACTCATGCCTCACGAGTGGTCTCTGAAAGACTCTGTAGTGAGAGATATTTCTCAAGTGGGGTCAGCCTTGCTGCGTCTGCCCCAAAACAGCAAGTGCAGAGAATACTTCACTCTATTCCCTTTACCAGGCCAACCCAGCAGAGACGCCTAGTCCAAGTTTGGCCCCGGGACTTCTGTATGCATTTCCTTTCCTCTGATCTCTCATACAGAAAGCTATCGCTCAGAAGGCCTCATTGATCCTCATTGCTCCTTACTGGCCTCGACAAGTGTGGTTCCCCTTTCTACATCGGAGTCTGGACCTAGTTCCAGATCTTTTGATCCACCAGTCGGGTCAGTTTCCTCCCTCTCTCTGAACCTCACTGCTTGGTTCCTCCAGTTCCAACTGTAGCCAGGCTTCCTCAATTATCTCACTCTCAGAGATATATTGATAGCTTCCCATAAATCTTCCACGAAGATTTATTTGAGTAAGTGGAAACGCTTCTCATATTGGGCACAAGGAAAGGACATAGATCCTTTCACCGCTTCCATCCAACTAGTCCTTGATTTTCTAGCTGAACTCTTCCATGCAGGTTCATCTCCATCTACCCTTAAGGTTCAATTGGCAGCTATTTCTAATTTTCATGTGGGCATTTCTGAATCTGCCCTAATGTCCCACAAACTTTGCAAAGCCTTTTGAAATGAGTTTTTCTTCTCAGACCTCCTATAAGAAATCCTCCTTCTCCTTGGGACCTAAATTTAGTTCTTGCTTCTTTGATTCTTTAACCTGCAGCTTCATGTTCCTTGAAATTATTATCATGGAAAACTCTCTTTCTGGTGGCTATCACATCAGCTAGAAGAATTTCAGAACTTCAAGCACTCAGTTGTCGCCTCCTTATCTTTTGTTCCATAAGGACAGAGTTTCCTACTAACCCGTCCTTTTGCCTAAGGTGGTTTCAACATCAAATCTAAACCAAAGCATTGACCTCCTGTCTTTTTCCCAGAGTATTCAAATAGGTCTGAACAAAATTACAGTGCCTGGATGTTCATCGTCAATTAAGGTACTACTTGGACAGGACGAAACAATTCAGAAAATCTGATCAGCTGTTTGTCTCCTATGCGGAAAGCAGAAAGGGACTTCCAGTTTCAAAGGTATCATTGTCCAGATGGCTAACATCTCTGATTACCCTTGTTTATGAGATTAGACACCAAAACTGCCTAATAAACCTAAAGCCCATTCCACCAGAGCTTTGGCTACTTCTTTAGCCTTCCAAGACAGACTGCCTATTGACACCATTTGTGCCACTTTTATTTCCCATTATAAGTTGGATTTAGCTTCTAGGCATAGAGCTAATTTTGGTTCCACTGTTCTCAGGAGTCTGTTCCGTTAGGCCACCCGGACAAGGTGCCCATCCAGCAAGAATGATAGACAACAAGTTATGTTCTTACCATAGCTGCCCATGTTAGTTGTCTTCTTCTTCTTCTTCTTCCCCGTCCCCCCCTCCTGGCCTGGACAGACCTAGAGGAGTTGTGATCTCTTTCTACCACCTCTTTCTTAGTCATATGCTATTATGCATATTTCTTGTTTCAGGATGTAGGTCACCCTTCTTTCTTCCTGTTGTTAGAGGTGGATTCTGTTTTATAGTTATACTGTTACTGTTATAAGCTGGGGTTAGCTTACAAACGAGATCTGAAGCATTGTGGGATATAGCCGTGGATCCAACTCTCGAGCTTTTAGAGGGGCGAGTGGGAGCGAGGAGGCTCCGAACCCATCCAGCAAGAAGAAGGCGAGAAGAAGACAACTAACATGGAACGTTATGGTAAGAACATAACTTCTATTTCTTGGATGAGTGGGTCCAAGAAGCAAGGCAGAGGGGTGATGTCCCAGCAGTGTGTAAGTATTAATATCAATAAGTGTTTACCAAAGTCCAGCCTGTGTATGTGGTGGATAGGTATGGCTAAATATTTTCCTTTACAGCTGCAGCTGAGCAGGCTGTAAATCAGGAAACCCATGCCAGTAGGCTGCAAAGGCTGCATCACAAGGCTGGTGAGTAACAATCCTGCATGTAGTAGTCATACCAAATAAATATAAAGTAGTAGAAAGTCACCTGGCAGTATAAGAACTGTGTATGGGTTGTACTGAATAAACCATACAATATGACAGTAATAGTCCCATATAGGTGATATTTCTGTAACTGCCTGGTAAAAAAGTTCTAAATCCTGGACTGGTTGTGTTTGCTCTGGTATTGTATGGCATTTAGTGTTGCAGTCTCTGAATAGTAATGATGTGTTAACCCCTGTTACCCACACTGTGCTACATAAATAATATGTCTAGGAATGTTTGTATAAGACTGTTATAAGTACAAGATCTAATTGTACAACCAAAAGAGACTTAGAAAACACTGAAGGAACAGACAGCAGTTTTGAAATAGCTCACTCTGATGAAACCCTAATTGTTGTCTTTTTAGCACACACAGCCATGGTTCGAATCCTGGGAGTGGTAGTAAGCTGTATGCATAAATCATACCTCTCAACTGTACAGATTTTTGCAGAATGTCCAGATAATTGCCTCATATATTGGCCTGTTTCTTTGTCTCCCTGGCAAATCACTGGGCTGATCTTAGAATTGTAGTCACTAAATAATGATGTACATTTGATTTTCAGACCTCAAATCCTTCAGAAAATGTATATTAAAACAAATCCTGTTACTCCAGCAACTCTCCAAGTTTATAAGAGCAATATTCAAAATATGTCCCTATTTGTACCCCCATGTTGTCAAGCTTTGTCCAGATGTTGTGCATTAAGAGATTGAGAGGTATGTGTATAATTACAAATAGGAATCTGGAAATATGTGTAGAAACAGTCAGGTAGTGTTAACAAACATTCCATCCACAGGTCTACCAGATAAGAGTTGTAGAATTTAGCTATAAGACAGTTGAAGTATACACTGTGCACAAACATACCACTGCCCAAACCAAGGCTATAGGGTATTGTAATAATACCTGTAGAGTAATGATTAGATCAATGATCATTAAAGCTGTAAGTACTGCAAGGATATATACGTTCTTAACTGACATCTCTCCCCCCTCACCACCATATCTGCAACAATAATCTAAATGCACAAATCAGTGGGTATGTTTACACCAAACCTACTGTTGGGACATATGTCCTAGTGTTCAACAAATATTGAAATGTCTTTCTATTAATGTTCCATGTTGAAATACTATCATTGGTGGCCTGTTGCTATCAATGTAACCTGCATGCTGTTGTAATGGCCACTGTGGTTCCATATAAGCATGTGTTCTGTTTGCTATGCAACTGTTCCAAATCTGGTGTTTTGGGTTAATGGGAATATCTATGCATGCTGTTATAACTAATCCTGGATTGTGTTGACTATTACTAACCCACATATGTTCTAAAACTGCAACACCATAGCACATTTGGGAAGGCCGGTCCCAGCATACCCACTTCATCTGGCTGTGGCACCAAGTCCCAGCATGTCTGGGACCCACCCTGGGACCTTCTCGTCCGCTGGTCCTGCACCACCTTTGGGTGAAACTGCCTCAGGGGATAGGGCTCGTCCCCCCTGGGAGTGGGCATGGACAGGATCCTATCACCCGAAGTCAGGTCCAAGGATTGGTGTATAGTGAGCTCCGAAGGGAGTTTGGAGATCTGCTATGCCAGCTTGAGGGCAGCATGGTACATTTAGGGGGTCAGTCTGCCCCTTCTGCTCAGCCCTCAGCACAGCCACCTTCAGAGTCGTGAAGGTGCAGTGGTGACTGCCCATGGGTGGGGACCTCAGTCCTACTGTTTCCATTTGGGGGCTCATGGAATTCCGATTTCCAAACACCCCTCCCTGTCCAAGGTGTTTACTTACCACGTGTCATATACTGCCCCTGTGTGCTATCTTGTCTGTCTTCCTACCCAACCTACCTCCATAAATATACCTACTATCCTTCCCCAACATTCCACTCTCATCTTAAAAAAAATGCAATCTGTCCCCCCCCCAAAATTTTGCCCCATACATAGCTGCCCATTTTTCACACATGTCCACTGGACACATGTAATCTGGTCTAATTGGCTTAACAACACATTATTGTTGTCCTCTCCCCTCTCTCAAGGGTTTCAGTGTCCAAATATACCTCAAAATTCAGTATATATACATAGCTGTTACTGTAGAAGAAATGGACAGCTATGGACCTTGCCTACACCCATCATGCACATCCCTAGCTACTTTCTCTATTGTCTTTCCCTCTTTGTGCCCCTCTCTTCACCATTTTCCTATCACCTCTTTTTACTTTTCTTTTAAAGAAATTAGCATGGGGGTAAGCGGGAGTAAGCACTTTTAAGCAGTAGTAAGCAAGATTAAGCCTGTTTGCATGGTGCTAAGCAATACCTGCACAGATTAAGCACTTGAAGGCTAACTGTCTGTAAGCATATTTAACCAGAAGTTAGCATTGCTTACTGCCTCACAAACCTGCTTACAACTGCTTAAAAGTGCCTTAATCACTCTGTATCTAACAGCCCTTGTTCTGCCAGCAACAAAATAACCAACCCTTGCAAGTCTTGAACTCAGGACCCTGCACACCATAGGCACAGCAAGTTACCACTAAGCCATTTGAGCTGTAGATATATGTGACATTTTCTCAAACATATCATGCAGCACAATCATTCAACAGTAGGGAAAATGTGTGTTTATCTATATATTTATGTGTGTGTGTATATATGTCGACATACATGTATATATATATATATATATATATATATATATATATATATATATATATGTATATGTGTATATATATATATATATATATATATGTGTGTGTGTGTGTGTGTGTGTGTGTGTGTGTGTGTGTGTGTTGCATTCGGACATTGGATCCACACTCTGAACCTCTCACTCCAAAACATCTGACCAAAGGCACTGTAAATGGGGGTGAAGGGGCCCAAAACAGGGATCTCTTGTAAATATTGCCATTATCACTTCCTCCACAGCTGAACTGATCTGCCTTGCAACAAAATAACCGACACTTGCAAGTCTTGAACCCTGGACCCTGCTGTTGTATTTAACATTTTACCTTAAATGAAGACAAGACACTTCTTCCTCTCTTTCAGTGGTATTTATTACACACATGTGGGAGCCTCATGGAAAGTACCTGGGAGACTCCCCGAACAAATGAATGCATAAGCTTATATACTGGTGATACTGCTGACAGTATAAAAATATAAACTAGACCAATTAAATTAGTACAAAAGACAATTAACCAATCAATGGTTTACCCATAGGCTTAAAGCAGTTCACATTACTACATCTCTAGGCAGAGAAAGAAAAAATCGGATACACTTCCATATAAGGCACATTTCCTGCTTTCAAGCAGGCTCCTGTTTTTCAGTGCTTTCCACTATTTACAGTTTACTCAGAGTTCACAGTACAAAGTTCATCTCAATGCATACAGATTGTCATGTACTCAATTTCCTTAAGCACATACTTTGGCCATTCATATTCTACAATTCCCCATTTGATGCTGTGTTAGCATCACCATTTAGTCGATCATACATTTGCCCTAAATCTAACATAACCATGTGGCTGGTTCCTTCAACATTGTCACACATTTTTATTTCATCATCCATTATTCATAACTGCAGGCATATAAAACTTTGGCACCTTTTTTAGTAGTCTTAAAAAGCACATTAATTACAAAATCAATGCTTTGATTAAAAACACAACAGGAAAAGCAATAAGAGCTAATACTGTGATTAATAAAATTAACTTTAATAGTCCACCTCCCCAAACTGAGAACAGGTTGGTTAACCATGCCCACATTGAGTTATCGGCCTCCTTGGCCATAGAGAGTTCAGAGACTCTCTGAATGAGTTTGAGATGACTTTCAATTTCGTGCTGATTGTCAGGAATAAACGTACAGCACTCCTCCTGGATTAAAGCGCAAGTTCCGCCTTTCGCTGCTAGGGTGAAATCGAGAGCCATACGGTTTTGAAGGACTACAGCTCTCATGGCTGTCAGTTCATCAGTCACTAGTTCTAAAGCAGAAAATGTGGCATTGCTTAATACTTCAAGCAATTTAGACAGTTTTCTCAGTTCCCAAATTGATTTTACTGCTCCGTATGCTGGAATTATACTAGCCCACGATATGAAGTCATCACCCAAGTCCATATGAGATAGTCCTTTGGTGCCAGCATGAGCTAAGTCATGATGATAAATCCATGAAGCGTCAGTTTGGCCTACTGGATTGGCAGGCTTTTTGACCTCTCGAACATTCTGAATTTTTCCTTGAGGTAAAGCAGATGTATGTCGAATTGCTGGGACTAAATAACCTAAGAAACAGCTACCAGACCAGTTTCCTGGTAGCCATTTATAGGCTCTTCTACCACACACAACGTAGCAATTTTCTACCTTAGTGGTGATATTACTATTTATATAACCTTGTTCAGAATGAAACACCTTCTTTTCGATCAATCCCAGCTGTTGGTATAGAACGGAATTATTTCTTACCTCTTCGTATGTTTTATGCACCAGTTCACAAAATGAATCATAGGTTGTGTTACAGTAGAAGGAGTTATTGTTACACCTGTAGGGAACTGTCACATTACAAAAACTCCATCCTACCTTAACTTTACCAAATTTCTGAAAACACACAGTTCCATTTCGACGGTTAAACAGATGTAATGTTATTCTGTCTTTTGAAGTGACATTTGAAGTGTCATAGATCAGATTCATCCAAGTTTCATTAGCCCCTAAAGGGACTGTACTTAGCATCAATCCCCCATGAACAGTAGGTAAAGCAGTACAGATCCAACAGTCAGAGATATTGAGGGATGCTGCATAGGCAAATTTAATAGCTTGGTAGGTGTTGAATGGTGGATGCCAAATAGCTCACTTGGTGTGATGCGTCGATGGAGCAGGAAATAAAAATGGCCACATTAAAAATAACAGTACAACAAGAATGATCATCAAAATGGCTGTCCAATATTTTTGTGGAAATGGTTGTTGAGTCTGCGTAGTGTCAGTAGTTTGGAGTTTTTCAAAAGGGTAAATGTTAGGCATCGTCAGGTACTGGAACAGTTCTACTTTGAGTACGAGTAGCAATGAGAGGAGAATCTGGAGTTGAAAAAGGTAAAGGTTGTTGATCTTCACCCGGCACAACTTTTTTGACAACAACTTTGCTTGTACCTCGACATGAGCTGGCAAATTTCAAAGTAATGCATAGCATTGTACACAATGATTCAATTAACTTAGCAGTAAAATGCGTTCCACGGTCAGAGTATATTTGACAATGAACACCAAAACGAGGTGTCAATTCATAACACTATTTTTTTGCAACTGAAATAACATCATTTTTAGCACACGGGTAGGCTTCTAACCAGCCCAAAAAATATCAACAATAGTCAAAACATATTTAAAATGAGTACAAGGTGGAAGTTCAATAAAGTCCCACTGTAAACCACAAAATGGTCCCATTAGTTTTGGCACCGATTGAGCGGGAGCCAGAGTGCCCTTTGAAATGTTATGCTGTAAACAAATGGAGCATGTGCTCAAAAAATGTTGCACAAAAGCAGAAAGTCCTGGGGCAAACCAATCCTTCTGGATTTGTTTGATTAATGCTTGTACCTCGACATGAGCTGGCAAATGATATGCTTTTATAAGAGAATTTAACATAGATGTAGGGCAAATCAATCTGCCACCAGGATGTTGCCAAATTGAATCAGAGCGTTGGAAACAACTGTGGGCCAGCCATGTTTTTCTTTCTGATTCCGGTGCTTCACTTTGTAAAGCTTTCAAAACAGTAGTGTCAAAAGTAACTGTTTGTAAGATAGGCTGCAGAAATTGTCCCTGAACAGCATGTGAAAGAGCAGCCTGCTTGGCAGCCCAGTCAGCCAAATTATTTCCCTTAGCTACTAGGGAGTCGTTAGACTGGTGAGCTGCACACTTGACAACATAGATTTTGGAAGGTAATAATAAATCCTGTAAGAAGTGATCAATATACAGGTAATTTTTAATTGGTGCTCCAGAGGATGTCAGAAACCCCCTTTCTTTCCATAAGGTACCAAAATCATGAACAACACCATGGGCATACCATGAATCAGTATAAATAGTAACAGATCTGTCTTTGGCCATTTTACATGCATGCAAAAGTGCCATTAATTCCGCAGCTTGTACGGACGTGCCAGGTGGTAATTGTCCAGTTTGTAAAACTGCAGATGGCGAGCAGACTGACTATGCAGCCTGGAGTTCACCAAGATTATTTCGTAAACAGGATCCATCTACAAAAAGAACTAAATCAGGATTAAGCAAAGGAACATCTGGCAAATCCAACCTAGAAGAAAGAACGGTGTTAACTACAAGCACACAGTCATGTGGTTCACCCTCGTCACTGGTTGGAATTAATGAAGCAAGGTTTAGTCGTAGGCAGCGTGTAATTTGAACAGTGGGATTAGTTAATAAACTTAACTCATATTTAGTGAGGTGAGCATTAGAAAGATACTGCATTTTCATTTTTAAAAGTAACGCTTGCACCGCATGAGGCACTGCTAGTATAGTGTCATGTCCTAATGTCAATGGTGCAGCCATATCGATCAAAAGAGCAGCGGCTGCCACTGCTTGTAAACAGGGTGGATAGCCAGAAGCAACAGGGTCTAGGTGAGTGCTGTAATATGCTATAGGTCGATAACCTCCCATGCGTGCTTGTACCAGCAGGCCCAGGGCAGTTTTATTTCTTTCACAACAGAAGAAAACAAAGGGTTTAGAATAATCTGGTTGCTCCAGAGCAGGTGGGTTTACTAGTGCCATTTTAATAGCCTGAAAGGTGTTTTCATGTTCAGGGAACCAAGGCAGAGGGTCTGTGACCTCCTTTTTTAGAAGCTGTAACAGAGGGGCTGAAATTTCTGAAAAATTGGGCACCCACTGTCTACAATAACCTGCTAGGCTGAAGAATCCCCTGAGTTGTCTCTGAGTTACAGGGTGGGGGGCAGTCTGGATGGAGGTAATTCTACTTGGAAGTATTTGACGTGAACCCATAGAAATGATGTGTCCCAGGTATTGTACATTTTCTTGACAGAACTGCAGTTTAGATTTATTTACCTTAAAACCTCGTTCAGCTAAAAACTTTAAAATTAAAAGTGAGTCCTCAATACAAGACTTGGTATCTTGTGAAGCTATAAGAATATCATCTACATATTGGACCAATACTGAACATGGTGGTAACTGTAAATCCTGCAGTTGTCTGTGCATCTCTCTAGAGAATAGGGTTGGAGATTCTACATATCCTTGGGGGTTGGGTCCAAGTATACTGTTGGCCTTTATAAGTGAATGCAAACAAATACTGACTATCTGGATGTACTGGGATAGAGAAAAAAGCTGATGAGATATCTATAACTGTAAAACAACATGCTGTAGGTGGAATGCAGCTTAAAATCGTAGCTGGGTTTGGTATGATTGGAAAAACAGGCAAGACAGCTTTATTGACTTCTCGCAAGTCTTGCACAAATCTGTAAACTTGTTTACTAGGTTTCTTTACCGGTAGAATTGGAGTATTACATGGACTTGTTGTATGTACTATAATTCCTTGTTGTACTACGGCAGAAATGAGGGGGGCAATACCAGATGTGGCCTCTACCATCAAAGAGTACTGTGGTACCTGAGATAACTTTGCTCCGGGTTTTAAAGTTATTTTTACAGGAGTGGCTGAAATCTGAAACCCAACATCATTATCATGGGTGGTTCATAGATGAGAGGGTAATGAATTTAGGTACTTATTCTTATCGAGGTCAGACTGCATACACATTGTTTGCAGAGTGACATTTTCATCTAAAGTAGCCACAATACTATCTTGTTTATCTGAAGATACTTGTAAATATACTCCTTCAGCTGTACAAAAGATGATTGCTCCCATCCTACAGAGCAAATCTCTTCCCAATAAATTCAATGGTGCTGAGGGCCCTACAAAAAATGCATGATTGTCTTGTAAAGGTCCCAAAGTTACTGGGACTGGACGGTTTCAGAATATTCAATAGAAATGCCAGAAACACCTACCCCTTTAGTTATGTTGTTGGAGAGGGGGACATTTATTGCTGCTTCACCAGCTAACATAGATTTGGTAGCTCCAGTGTCAATCAAAAATGGGTACGGTTTATTTTTGACAAGTAACATAACATGTGGTCCATCTTGATCCACAGGGATGAAGGGACACAACTGCTGTTGTCTGTGTTCAGGGAACCTTCATTGTGATGGCTGCCGATTGGATGGAGTCCAATTAGAATTCCACTGAGGTGACGTATCAGTGGGTGGGGCAGGTTGCTCAGCCAGATATGGACATTCATTTTTCCAATGGCCTACTTGGCCACAATTGAAACACTCCATCTGATTATTATAGCTTTGGGGTGGGGCTGATCGACTTTCCTGCCAGTTTTGTCTATTTTGGTTTCCAGCCCCTTGGCATCCACCTCTACCTCTTCCCCGTCCTTGTTCTCCCTGTCCATGCTGTCCAAAGGCAGTACACATCTGAATCTGCGCTTTAACCATTTTTTCCTGTAAATCCTTTTTTTCCTGTGCTAAGTAGTTGGAGAGGTATTGTACTTGTGTGACTAATTCATGCAATCCAAGACTAGGCCAGTTTAAACATACTTCTTTTAGCTTATCTCGTACTTGTGGGTGTAACCCATCTACAAAAGCAGCCAACAATCCGCTCTGTGCCGGTCCTTCGGTGGGTTCTGGGTAACCAGAGTAAGCCTCAAAGGCTTCAGTGAGATGATTTAAATACTCATCTACAGGTTTGTCTTCTTTTTGAAGAACTGACTTAATTTTGGACCAGTTGGGTGTGGGTGGAGCTATCACTGTAATAGCATCTACTATTCACTGTCTGACCAGTTTGAACCCATTATCTCCTTGTGCATCATGTTTTGGAATCAGAGTAGGGACATTAGCATGGTCCCAAATCCATTTCATCAGATCAGCCGGTATGGCCTACTGAAGAACTGCCCTGACTTCTTCTATTGTAGGATTTTGTAAACAAATATGTCCCGCCAGCACATGCTGGAACTTAGCTGGATTTGTACGAATAGGTGGTAACGATTTGGTAATGGCTTGAAAATCAACCACCGACCACGCCCTAGGTACTACAATGGTTGGTGGTTCCTGTGCACTTCTAGCATGGGCTGAGTTAGGTACCTCCCTCAAAGATAACAATCTGTCGTCATCTGATGACTCCAATCCTGAATCTGGATTAAATTTATCTGGCCCAAAATACTCATCCCCACTGTCAATTATAGCGAGGAACTGGCCAAAATGCCTTCGTCAGTGTAAATGTCACTTCCCTTTTCCTTTATAATAGGGATTAGCTCTAAAATACATTACAACTTTTGCTTCTTTATGAGTCTTACTACAAGTTTTTGGTCCATTTTGTCTATCGCTCGTTTCTGGATCAGATTCACTAGAGTGACTGTTCGCAGCTTGTTCCCTTTCTCTAGGGGTGGAATCTGGCTGCTGTACTTCCGCTCCTTGTTGAGCAAGGGGGGCTGATACTGTGGGGGTGCAATCAGTGGTGCAGTCGGTGGTGGGGGGAGCCAGGTATTATCGTCTTCTGACGATTCAGTTATCTGCAATTTAGCTAATTCCTTTACAGGATAAAGCCCCTTAAAGGGTGGGTCCTTCACACATTTACCGTTTACTGCATCTAAATTACTAGCAGTTCACTGTAATTCCCTCAATTGCTCTTTTAATTTCTGCTGATTATCTTTTAAACTACTAATAACCAAATCCTTTTCTCTTTCTTTCCCCTCTGTCATCCAATCATTAAATGCTGCTCAGCACAGCCCTGGTATTCTTCTCCCTTTTTTCTTTAAATTTCCTTGGAGATTAAGCAAAATATTTTTATTAAAACTACCATTTTCTGGAAAGGCAAGTTTACCATCACCCTCAGTGAGGGCGACCCACTGACTTATAAACATACAACTGTCCCGGGACACACGAAAATACATATAACCAGCTGGTGTACCTCTTTCTGGCTCTTTTATGGTTCCCACACTCGCTCTCATTTTCACACAATAAGCTATACTGTATTTTACAGATGTAGCTGTGACATTTTGTAAACATCGTTTTCCCCACTCTCGTATCTCCTTTCACTCTTATGTCACCAGTTTTTCGTTTTAACCCACTCTCATACTGCACAATCAATAGCAGAAAAAAAATGCATGCCACTTACCTCAAAACAACTGAATGAGAGGAATTACTACATTTCTATAAAATTATCAATACCAAATTTTAAAGCAGGCAAGTACAGGAAATGAAAGAAACACTGCCAGAACAGAAAATTCTGTCATGGACCCTTTTATTATCAGTATTTCATTCAATCCCCAACTGCCGCAGCTGTTGTCAATTCAGATCCGAGTAAACGGCACCAATTGTTATGTTTAACATTTTACCTTAAATGAAGACAAGACACCTCTTCCTCTCTTTCAGTGGTATTTATTACACACATGTGGGAGCCTCATGGAAAGTACCAGGGAGACTCCCCGAACAAAGGAATGCATAAGCTTATATACTGGTGATACTGCTGACAGTACAAAGATATAAACTAGACCAATTAAATTAGTACAAAAGACAATTAAAAAATCAATGGTTTACCTGTAGGCTTAAAACAGTTCACATTACTACATCTCTAGGCAGAGAAAGAAAATTGGATACACTTCCATATAAGGCACATTTCCTGCTTTCAAGCAGGCTCCTGTTTTTCAGTGCTTTCCACTATTCACAGTTTACTCAGAGTTCACAGTACAATGTTCATCTCAATGCATACAAATTGTCACATACTCAATTTCCTTAAGCACATACTTTGGCCATTCATATTCTACACTGCCCAACATAGCCACAACAAGTTACAATAAGCCATCTCAGCTGTAAGATGCTGGGAATGATTTCTCCAACATATGCAGAACAGTCAGTCTACCATAGGGAATGTACAATGTGGAAGCACTAAACATTCTAATGATACACACACACACACACACACACACACATATATATATATATATATATATATATATATATATATATATATATATATATATACATACACATACATATATACATATATAAATATATATAAATACTTATATATAAAGAAAATATATATGGAGGGTGCACAACATATCAAACAGCCATTATTCCTACAGTTGCCACCTTTTCAAATGGCCAGTGTCTGATTCTTTCCTACAAATGAGAATTATTGCATGAAACATATACCCACACACAATGCAAATGACATGATACCACACTCAGTTTGCATACGTAGAAATGTTTATTTGTGTACTATTTCAGTTGTTTGTGACATTTCTTATATCATTTAGGTGTTTGAAGTACATAATAATTGACTAATGCAACTCTCAAAGAAAACATATGATACAGTAAGCTGTAAAACATAGCATACTTTGCTGTCTAGGCTAAAGCCTTTAAGTACTACAACAGTAAAAAAAAACACTTGCCTGGAAGACAAGACTCAAGTCAACACATAATTACAGATGTAGTTCAACAGCCTCCAATTACACTCTGTACACAACCCCCTAGGGGGAAAAGTGTCTGTTGTCACAATGTAAATGTATCCATTACATAACAACGCTTAACTTAAAATGTCACTATCACACTGACAAACAGAACTGTGTGCAAGACAATAAGGTGTAGCCCACCACTGTTCCCATGGTGAAACATGTGAAAATGTACAGCCATATACCTTAATGTTTATTGCTGATATCCCTCACATGTTTTAACAGCCTAAGTTAAAAACATTTAACACCCCTCCCTCGTAAAATGTCTTACAAGGGCATATAACAGTGTTGTCCATACACTGACCTCCAGACTGTACAGGGTCACACATGTTTTGTCCAGCTGTAGCCCTCATACATATGGACCCTACCCCACAACTTGTGTGGGAGTCCACAACATCACTGGAATGATAGCAGGAATGTCAGCACTAAATAATGATATACTGTACCTATCAACCTCTTACTGCATGACATCTGGACAAAGCCTAGTACATACGTGGAGGACAAAGGCTGAAACACAGTGCCATATTTGAAATATTGCTGTTATGCACTGTGAAAGTTGCTGGTGTTACAGGATTGGTTGCAACATACCCTTACTCAGGAATATGAAGTAAGAAACACAAATGGATGTTGACATGTACTGATTGCAATCAATGGAGAGAATGCCACTGATATGTCAGAGACAAGACCTGTGTGGGGAACAGGCAAAAACATAACAGCCAATCTTCTGGCCATCATGTGGATAGGCCCACATTTGAGAGCTATGCAGACAGACTGGACACAACATCAAGCATATCCAAAATCTGGAAGTCCAAAGAGTCAACACCATGGCAACCAACATGCAGAGAATTTTTCGGCAGTTGTAGATGACGTCAATCCGCCGTATGAGGGAGACAACGAGAATACTCGGAATGAGGGTGAAGACAGCATGGAAGAAGGCGTTAGGCATTCTAATCGGCTGAGGAACCAAAACGATCACAATAACCAACACGAATTTGATAAAAAAGGCGCCAAACCGAAACAGACTTTTTTGGGACAATACACAGTAGGCAGGAAACGGAAAATGTAACCACAGATGTAGTGGTAAAGGCGGGTACAAACAGAAAGGACAACAGTTTTCTTGAACTTTCTCATATTCAACAGCTGCAAGAACCTGATAAAAACATTTATAACGTGAGTACGCCCTGCCTTAATATTAACATTGGTTCCATTGATTATGCAGATAATTGCACACAATTGGCGTCTTTTTCTAGTAAATTAAATTCTGCAGTTGATTTAACACTTGATAATAATATTGTATGCGAATTGTATAATAGGAATAGTTTTATTATATCTGAAGGTAAACAAGATAGTTATGATAATACAATCGATGATGCACTATTGGAATTGAGCATATACGAGTATAATGGAAATGAGTTTAATAGTGGAAAAGATAATGTGTATTTTGCAAGTGCTGACAAGCAAATACATGAAAATGAAGAATGTTATTGTAATGAAGTCAATTTTTATATAGATTGTAATCCAGACCATTATGTAGTTAATCATCAAAATTGTATAGAACCTCAAGTTATAGATACACACTTTAATGCAAGCATAGTATCTGATATTAATGATTATGTTTTTTTAAGTAACCCTAATATAGTGACAAATACACAACATGACTTTAAAGTATACAATTATTCTTCAAAGAATATAACTGTGGAACATGCTGATTTATTTTCTAAAGGATTTAATTGTATTCCTTGTAAAAAAGGTAATATAGTAGAATCTATATTGGACCTAAAGTTGTTTTCACGCAAATTGAATTTAAAAACATTTTTTCATAATAAAACTGATAACAAAAGTCAACAGTGTAAGATTTTTACAAAACCTAGTCTATTTAATCCACCCATGAATGAAGAAATAGCGAATTTTGAAAAAAGAAGTGAATATGATGTAAGAATGTTTTATAAAAAATACAAGTATAATAGACATTCAAATATGACTCAAAAAGAAGAAATATTACTTAATGACATCAGCAATGACTTGCAATTAAGAATCATGAGGCCAGATAAGGGTAATGGCATAGTCATATTGGATTATAGTGATTATAGTTCTTATATGACTAATATGTTACTAAGTGATACATATATTCAAATAAGTAAGAACCAAGTGAATATAGCTTTTAAAAGAATAGAAGTATTACTAGATGATATGTTATACCAGGGAGAGATTACTGAAGATGAACATGAATATTTATAAAACGAACATCCAGTAATTAGTGGTATCTTTGGAATACCAAAAATACATAAAGACCTCAATAATTTAGAATTTTGACCCATTGTAGATGGGAATAGAAGTGTAACATGTAATATAAGTCATTACTTGGATTATTTCTTCAAAGAGAGTATGAAATGTTTTACTTATATAACAAAAGATTCATGGGATTTTTTGAGCAAACTAAAAGAAATAGATATGAAAAATGAATATACTTTTGTCACAATTGATGTTGTAAACCTTTTTACAACAATTCCTCATGATATCGGCCTTATATGGCTTGAAGAACAATTGTTTGAGACACACTTATATGAACAAGAAAAAATTAATACCTTAATAAATTTGATGGACATGGTTTTAAATAATAATTTCATATATTTTGAAGGAAGTTATTACCAGCAAGTACATGGAGTAGCCATGGGGGCACCATGTGCCCCCATGTATGCAAATCTCATCATGAGTTATTGGGAACATAATTATTTGTTTCAGTCAGACTTCCGTAAACATCTCATAATGTATACTAGATATTTAGATGATATCTTTATTATTTGGGACCATGAAAAAGATATGTTAGAGACCTTTTTGGAATATATAAATACTACAGTAAAATTTCTAAGATTTACACATCATGTCCATGGGGAAAAAATACTTTTTTGGATGTAGACATAGTATATAATAAAGAAACAAACATTTTAAAAACACAAATACATAGAAAACCCACTTTCTCTAATGCATATTTGCATTTTAATAGCTGGCACCCTGACCATCAGAAAAAAGCTATTATCAAAGGGCAGATGGTCAGGGCAGCCAGAATGGTAAGTGAAGAACAGGACTTTATAGAAGAACTAAAATATATTATGCAACTATTCATGAATAGAGGATATCCAGAACAGTTTTGTGTTAGAATATACAATGAAGTAATAAATAAAAGACAAAATGGAACTTATACTGCAATATTAAAAACTGGTTCTATGAATAAAACAACATTAGATAGCAAAATAATGTTAGAGAAAGATTATTTCAATAATGTTCCATTGTATATTATTAACTACAATGATTGTTTTAAAGAAATAGAGAGCATAATCAGGAAAAAATGGGAATTCTTTATGAACGAAAAAACTTGGAGACAACTTTTTCAAGGTCCAATAAAATTTGTATATAAAAAGAGTCCATCTTTCAAAAATATATTAGAAAATAAAGGAAATAGTAACAAGTATAGCAATAGAAGTAAAGGCAACTTTAAATGTGGAACATGTACCATATGTAGTTATATATATTGTTCTGGCATAGAAATAATGATCAATAGTTGTAAAATCAGGATAAATGGGCATTATAATTGTTTAACATCAAATGTAGTGTATATGGCTTTGTGTCAACAATGTAAAGCCTTCTATATAGGGAAAACAAAAAGACAATTTAGAGAGCGAATCAAAGAACATCTTTTGGATATACAACATCATAAGAGTACTAATGCTTTAGCGAGACATATTATTGACAATAATGACCATAGATTCAAATTTATGGTCATTAATCAAATTAAGTATGATTTACAAGGGAAGACGACTATGTACCATTTGGATATGGAGGAACTGAAATGGCAAATATGTCTGAATTCATGTATTCCACCAGGTATAAATGAATACTTGACTATTATGCCATTATTAAAATTGAATAGAGTTTATGGGAAATAGTTGATGTGTTATAAATATAATAAAATACAGATACACATCAATAACATTTATGTATCATACATGTGGTTTGATTAATGTCAAAATATTAATTATATTAACTTTTGATTCAGTGGGTAAATGGATGGATTATATACAGTTATATATAGTATAATAAAATTAATTAAAGTAATACTTGTCAGCAATGTCAAATATATATGTTTGTTTAATCTATCTTATTTTATCATGAATTTTGGCATCATATATATTATATTATATTAGATCTTTAGTATATTGTTACAATTGCATACAATTTAAACACAATAGTTAGATGAGGTATTATACATATTATTTTTAAATACATACATTACACACATTACACGAGATAGGTGTGTTTTAAAATATGTATGGTATAAAATAGGGTATAATTTTAAGAATTGGTATAGTTGATTATATTATACATATTTATTTAAGTAGTTTTTAGTATAAAATTGTTTTTTAAAAAATTTTTTATAAAATCAGAATGAATATATATAATTTATATTTTGCATTAGGTTTAATACAATATTGTAGTTACAATGGTTTTCAATAAGTATGAAATGTGTTGTAAAAGAGACATTTCCCTTTTAAGAATTCATCATTGAAAATCAATGACATCAATTAAGTAATTATTCAATATGTTATATTGTATAAAAACCTTGTGTTGAAGTAATAGTATGTATTCTGAAGAAATTCGTAAGGACGAAACCTAGGTCAATAAAGCAGTCTTGCAGAAGGAATGTGTGGTGGCTTTTTGCTTGAATTGGTTCCAGTGTCATAAGTATATATTTTTCAACAAATTTGGGTTTGCTCTTCATCTCCTTATTGGCATCGACTACATCTTGCTTTTTAACAACAGGTTTGTTGCATATATTGGTTATCACTGGAATGATAGCAGGAATGTCAGCACTAAATAATGATAGACCATTAACTATCAACCTTCTACTGCATGACATCTGGACAAAGCATGGTATATAGGTGGAGGACAGAGGCTGAAACACAAGGCCATATTTGAAATATTGCTGTTATGCACTGTGTAAGTTGCTGGTGTTACAGGATTGGTTGCAACATACCCTTACTCACGAATATGAAGTCAGAAACACAAATGGATGTTGCCATGTACTGATAGCAATCAACGGAGAAAATGCCACTGATATGTCAGGGACAAGACCTGTGTGGGGAACAGACAAAACATAACAGCCAATCCTCTGGCCATCATGTGGATAGGCCCACAGTTGACAGCTATGCAGACAGACTGCATTCCATGCAAAACTAGCATGTACACATAAACCCTGTAAAACTAGCAGTATTCAATGCATATAACAGTAATACTCACACACTGTCCCTAGGTCTGGAACCTTATACAAACATGTAGTTGGCCTGTGTACACAAGCCCTGTTGTAAGAGGTATAGCTATCTGCTGTCTGTAACACCGCTGCCCACACACAGGAAGGTTGGCTTCCATACAGGAAAGCTAAAGGGACGACGCCCACTCTGTCACTGCATACAACAAAATAAAATGTGTACTGCTACTGATTGTTGCATTGCCATGACACTGATACGGGTACTACAGTAGGCATGCTTATCACGTAGTAATCAGAGAAGTGTACAACTGTGTTATGACCCACTGTCCATGCCTACCACTAACAGCTATATCAACACCCATATACACTGGATATCAAAGTGTACACACCCCTGTTGGAATGCCAGGTCTGTGTGCTGTATGCCAATGAGACCACAGGAAGTCATGTCAAAATGTTTTTCACCTCAAATGTGACCCATAACCTGTAAAATTCTATTTAAAAACAAACAAAGCTGTTTCATAGAAGGTTAGCAACCATTGCCAAGTGAAGATGTGATATGATAGTAGAATACAAACCAAGACAACTTGATGCTGTAATCATCTCAGCAGATGTTTACACAATGTACCAGTGTAAGTGTGTGCACACACATTCAGCTGGCTCTCTAGAGAGAGAGAGAGAGACAGACAGAGACAGAGACAGAGAGAAAGTAAGAAAGGAAGGGAGTAAGAGCCAAGCTTGCTTGGGTATGATCCTTGGGTGGAGTGTAGTATCTGGATGTTATAACAGTTGCCTATATTGTTTACTAATCCATACTGTCACATAGTAATTGCACATGGCAGTACACATTTATGGCTGTGGATTGTCTACAGCAACCTCTACAGTGTTTGAAAACTGTTGGTCTTTTAATGTGGACATTATGACATATAGGTCCTCAATATAATGATGTAGCAAAACCCAAACTGCAATGGATCCTGTCATTACACAATCACCCCAACAGGATACTGATGACACACACACAAACATACAATTACCAGTACTGAGTTTAAGACCCCTACCTGATTATATATTGCTATTACACTGTTATGCAGTTATTGCACACTACACAGAGATTACATGTTGGAGAGCTATCCAAAGGTATCTTTGAAGGTGAGTGACATCAGCAGCAGTGCTAAAGAAGGGGCAAAGTAAGTGTAATAAGTGTGAATGTCCAGAAAATCAGGTTCAACAAAGACACACACGCACACATACATTATCACAGTTGGCAGGATCAGGATTAGAACTCCTACCTAACTAGTTTGCTACACCACAGTATTACACAGTTATTGTGCATGCCACAGAGCTTATAGGGCTAAAGCATGGCCAAAGGGTTATTTCAAGGTGAATGACATCAACAGGTGTGCTAAAGTAGGGCAATGTGAGGTATAGTGAGTGTGAATGGCTTCAAAATCATTTTCATCACATGCACACGCACACACACACACACACACACACACACACACACACACACACACACACACACACACACACACAGACACACACATACTTGCCAGTGCTGAGAAGCATAGGTTCATTGCTTCACAGGTGTGTAATAGGTGAATGGGTCTAACGGCTGTACAAGGCTAGGCTAAGGGAATATCTTGGCATCAGGCCACATGACAATAGTCCTCAGTGGGGTTCAGGGGTGTAGTCCCTGGAGTGGCCCTCAGGGGTGGGTATTGTATTCACCATCCACTCATCTGGGTTACTATTGTGGGTGGCCAGTGATGTGCACTGCTTCCCATGTATGTGATCTATATTCCATAACATGGACAGTGTCTGGGTTGTGCACATGTCCCACATGCATGTTCTTTCACATGTGGAAGTGTACTTGAGATCTCTGGGGCATGTTGTGTGGACAGATTGTTACCTTCTGATGTAGCATTCCTGACCTCATTTGGTGAGACCTGGCTATGTAACTGAGGTCGTGTTTGCACTTACACTGACAGAATGATACAGGTGTTCAGTGGAGTTAGTGGCATCTGTCCGTAAAAGGCATGTGTATATGACATGGTATTTCCTTTGCGGGTTATGATTGCAGACTCTACAGTTGTTGCAGGCGTCCAGTGGGGAACATAGCAAAAGGGCCACTGTACATATTTTTTTGCCTACCGAGGGGATGGAGCAGGGTTCCATGTTCTTTTATTTGCTGAATAACACACACTCAATCAGGAGATGTAACACATCACAGTACTTTCTGATGTCAGTGGCACTGTTGTGGTCAACAGACATGTAGTCCCACAGCAATCACACCATGATTACTATCTGTGAGGCAATATGCAGGGAACTACCAATATAGTGGTTGTTGCCTAGCCAAGTGTGTTTGTGTATGAGACGTGGGTGGAGAGTGTTCTCTGAGTAATGGAAGGGTTGCCTATGTTGTACACCAATCCATAATGTCACATGTAGGGCTATGGATTGCCTACACCAACCACTGTGGTGTTTGACATCTGTTGTCCTTGTAAGGTGGTCATTGTGATATATACTAGGTCCTCAACATAATAATTTAGCAAAGCCCACCCCACAATGGATCTTGTTATTACACAATCACAGCAACCTCCACACAGGACACTGATGACAGACACACTTGCCAGTATTGGGATTCAAACCTCTACCTAGCTATGTATTGTTACTAGAGTGCACTGCATTTATTGCACACACCATAGAGCTTACAGGATGGATATGTCCCAAGTTACTTTTAAGGTGAGGAACATCACCAGCCCTTGTAAATACTGGCATTGGGTGATGTAGTGGGTGAGATATCCCAAAAATAATTTTACCCTACACACATTTGCCAGGGGTGAGGTTCAAACCTCTATGCAACAATCTTTATGGACCATTATGTTATGCATTTACCACATGCACCACTGACCTTACATGGTTTAGGGTTGGCAACAGGTGCTTATAAGGTGGATGATATCTGCAGGACTGCTAAAGTCAGGCTCTGAGATGTGTACTGGGTGGAAATGGGGCCAAAATCTTTGAGATACAGATATACATATGTACACACACACACTTACCATGGATGAGATGAAACCCATACCTATACAGTTACTGCTACTACATTGTTCCACATTTATGGCATGCCCCCTGGAGCTTACATGTTAAAGAGCTGTGCCAAGGTATCTTTGAAGGTAACTAACATCAGCAGCAGTGCTAAAGGAGGGATAAGGTGAGACTAGTAAGTGTCAATGTCCATAAAGTCAGGTATTATCAAAGACACACATACTCTCTTACACAAACACACACAGTTTACAGTTACCATCTTTGGGATTAGAACTCATACCTAACTCATATGCTACACTATAGTATTACGCAGTTATCACAAGCACCACAGAGCTTATATGTTGGAGAGTTCTCCACAGGTATCTTTGAAGGTGACTAACATCAGCAGCAGTGCTTAAGGAGGGGTAAGAGGAGAGTAGCAAGTGTCAATGTCCATAAAATCAGGTATCATCAAAGACACACCCCCTCTCTCACACAAACACACACAGTTGCCATCTCTGGGATTAGAACTCCTACCTAACTAGTATGCTACACTATAGTATTACACAGTTATTGCAAGTGCCACAGAGCTTACATACTAGAGAGCTCTCCACAGGTATCTTTGAAGGTGACTAACATCAGCAGCAGTGCTAAAGGAGGGGTAAGGGGAGAGTAGTAAGTGTCAATGTCCATAAAATCAGGGATCATCAAAGACACGCACACTCTTTCACACAAACACACAGAGTTTCACAGTTGCCATGCCTGGGATTAGAACTCTTACCTAACTAGTATGCTACACTATAGTATTACACAGTTATCACAAGTGCCACGGAGCTGGCACTTGTCCAAAGAGTGATTTCAAGGTGACTGACATCAGCAGGCATACTAAAGTAGGGCAATAGGAGGTGTAGTGACTGTGAATGGCCTGAAAGTCATTCATCTTCACACACACACACACACACACACACACACACACACACACACACACACACACACACACACACACACACACACACACACAGTTTCATAGTTGCTATGTCTGGGATTAGAACTCCTACCTAACTAGTTTTTTACACTACAGTATTATACACGTATCCCAAGCACTGTGCAGCTTATAGGGCTGTGACTTGGCCAGAGGGTTATTTCAAAGTGACTGACATTAGCAGGAGTGTTAACATGGACAATGGGAAGTGAAGTGTGTGTAAATGGGCCATAAACCATTCCTCTGGAAACACAGAAACCCACACTCAGTCAAACACAACTTTACATTTGACAGGACTGGGTATACAAATGCTAGATGAATACTGATTTTTATTATCATGTTACACTGTTATCACAAGCACCACAAACACTATAGGGCTGAGGGCTTCCAAAAGGAATGTCTACAGTGATTGACATCAGCGCATTATGTTATATTGGCCAATTGGATGTGTGGTGGTTAGGACAGACCTCATGATGGAAATCTCTCTGTCACTGTCTGTCTCTCTTTTCCCCACATCTCTGTGTGTGTATGTTTGACATATTATAGGTGTTGGCCTTGGATATGTGTGAGTATTCCTATCCAATGTGTGTGCAAAGCATGAATGGTGTACAATGTGGTGTGTGTGCACAGACATCTGCGACTGACAGGAATGTATAGTCCACTGTGTTGTCAGACATGGACTTCATTTCTCTAAGTGTAGGAGCATGCCCAGTATGACCTTTTGTATTGAGTGTGTGAATCCATTCCAGGTAGGTTGTACTCCAGTCCACGGTTTGGTGTTCTTACACCTACAGCTAGCAACCTGTTTCTGCAGGATATCTGTAGATAGGTTGCCAATATGGAGTTACAATGGGCGACAGATAGTGGGATACTGTAACTATTGTGTCTGTGTTGCTTGTGTTACATGGTTAGTGTTAGCATAGATATTCAGACATATGTACAGTTTTACACTGTGATGAATTATGTCATCAACTACTGATAGATATACTTATTTGCTCACAGTTATTTCCTGGGAAATACAAGATGAATTAAGCTGTGTCCAGTATTGTGGTCTGCAGCCTACATATTTTTGCACACTTATGCCATTCTGGAAGGGTAGCTGCAGACACTTGCTGATGGGTCTGTGTAAATGGTCCAGCACCTTGGTACTGTGGTGGCTGAGAATCCCCTGCTTGTACATATATCAACATAACAGAATGGCCATATCCTGCTGTGGCCATACCTCTCAGCTGTACAGATTCATCCAGGTTACCCAGAGGCAGGGCTCATACATCTGGTCAGTTCCCCTTCAAATTGTGGTTTATGAGCAGATTTGTAGCCACCCATTACTGGGTTTGCAGGCAGAGGTAGTATGGGAACACTTCAGAGTTTTAAACGTCACACACTCCATGATGTCCATGCTTCTACACCCCCCACTCTGTTATTCTATCCTCTTCCTAACACTATGCAAGCAATATCTGAGAAGTATCCCTATAGTTGTCCCTTCACCCCAGCGGTATTTAGGGGTTGGTTCACAGTTCATGCAGTAGGACATGGTGGGCATGCTACTGGGATTTGTCAACATGGCCTTGCATCTGTGTTCTGTTGACTGTGTTATGTTGTTAGTTGGGACCCTATGAGATAACATACATTGGCACTATGGGTGAGGCAGAGGCCTTTGACAGAGGACTGTAGGCCATTTGATAGTGATTCAGGCCATCTGTAGCAGGCCAGTGTATTCTGTCACTCCTACATTCACAGGCTGTGAGCCACTGGATTCCCTGGGGTGACAGGGTAAATGTGAGAGGCGTTAATGGCAATAGTTACTGTCCATATTAATCTATCGGTCTGAATGCTGGCAAGGTGCTGCTTATAGCTAGGGACACACCTGCATGGGACACCTCTTCAGCACCATACAGAAGTGGGGGTCATACTGTACTCATTCCCAACAGCAAGGATATGACCTGTGATAAACCTGTGGCTGATGGTGCGATGAGCTGAGTGCATGTGTGATATGGAAGCTTCTTGCAGCTGACTCACAGACATACCTGGGACATTCCACTTATGCTGCCTTGTGCGGGGACATAGGCAATCTCTCATTACTTTATAACTGTGCCTTTTGTGGTCTGCCACTGATTGACCAGACTATATCAGTATTCCATACTACACAGACAACTAATGTGCTACTAACCTGTATGTACAATTCCAAAGGTGTGTGCAGTTGACAGTTACATTTTATGTACTCTGTCTAGGGTACTTCCACCTGTGTACTGTGTGTATGTCTGGGCCCACATTCATGGCATGTCCATCTTTCAGATGGTGACAGATATTGACATCTGGACAGTGAGTATGGATGACTGCTGACATGGGTATTGCTGAGAAGCCTTGTGGTTGGCACTGCAGTTGTCAGAACATGGCCCTGTCATCAACAGTACTGGCCATAGGCCACTGAGACACAACTCTCCATGCCTACTTGCTGACCACTTCCAGACAATATTGAACACACAACAACCTAACACACGGACCCCTGCATATTGTACACATGCAACAATCCATCCTGTAAATTGGGCCAGCACAGGTAATCTGTGCTCCACTATTATTAAACCCACATGTACATGTTACTGCATTTCTACATAGGATTGTGGGGGGGGGGGCACACCTGATGACTTTAAACATTTGCTATGATTGTACTGGTATTTCAGGTACTCTGTTGGCTTTCATTTCATTTTGTATTCTGACCTATCATGCAGACTAGAGGAATATCAGTAGATTACAGATCTTAGGTTTTATTGACCTACGTTTCAGTTTCAGACTTCTTACCCTTCAGAACTAACCTACAACTGCCAGACCTGTTGTAGTCTGTCTGTGTAGGTCTGGAGGGGGGCTGTTCATCATTGCCATCAATTGGAGGCCTTAGCCCAGCCTTTCTTTATGGTCATCTACACCTGTCCTGTTGGCTGAAGCTGGTGCTGGGTATGTGAGCCTCACCCCTATGGACACATATTTGGGCCACCACATGTACTGCAGTGGGATTTGTCACCTTGTCTCGTACTGCCTAGTATGTTGACACCAGTATTTGTTATGGATTTCATGCTGCCCGTATAGGTGTCCACTATCTGCTGCCATCCCATTCAGTCACCCGATTACCTTGCATGCTCACATCCATACCATAGATACAACTAGCAGTACATACTACTCCATTCAGCAATTGATAGGAAGTGTGACTTGCTTTGTGGCTGTGGCCAGTATTGAGGACAGTGCTGGAGGGCTGACTATGTCGGATGCACATAGTACACTCCCTGTACAGGTAAAACACAGGTAGTGTTATGTTTGGCATCCCTTTTACTGTATGGGTTTGATTCCCACAGGGGGTAATTGGCTAGGCTTAAAATAGCCCACAAGGGTAGTTAGCTTAGTATGAACCTATGATAGCCTATGATGATGATATGTGCAAGTCAGAGAGAGTTGTCATTCCCTGGGTCCCTACCATGTCAGTGTATGTGCTATGTGTTGCCTCTTTGCCAAAGCCTGGGCATACTGGGTATGCCTCCTTCTGCCTACATGGGCAGGCTCAGATTGTTCCTCCTCTGAGTCCCTCTTTGCCTGTGATGGCCTTGGCAATGGTGGGGGGCTGTGCGGCCTTGCCCAGTGCTGTTCCTGCTGCAGCTGTTTCCCCAGGATCATATTGTGTAGCATGGCGCATACTATGAACATTTGTGTACATGTAGCTGGAGAGTACTGCAAGGCTCCACTGGATATATCCAGGCAGCTTAACCATGACTTGAGCATCCCAAATACATGCTCTGGTATGATTCTAGTTTGTGCATGTACCTCATTATGGAGTTCTTGTTCGAGTGTGTGTGCATTTCTGATGGGTGTCATCAGCCACGGCTCCATTGCGTAACCAGCATCCCCCAACTAGGTGGCCATATGGGATGTCCCCACTGGAAAATATTTGGTACAGTTGTTTCATATGCCAGATGTGGGAGTTGTGATAGCTTCCAGGGCTGCCAGCACACACATTCAAGATAATACCCTGGGCATCGCACACAACCTGAGAGTTGATGGAGGGGAAGCCCTTGCAGTTTATGTAGACCCGCTCACCAGGTGGTGCTTTGATGTGTATGTGTGTGCAGTCTATAGCACCCACTACCTCATGGTATTCTGCTATTTGGTGTAAGAGATGCATATTGCTGGTCAACGCCTCACGGGTGTTGAGGAAATATATGTGCTCACTGGCATGTGCTGACATGGCATCCAGGAACTGGTGGAGTAACCTGGATGCTGATGCCTCTGAGATCCGCATGATATCCCCAGTTGACCTTTGGAAGGTACCTGTGGCTAGTATTCTTAAGCCTACACATACCTTGGTATCCACTGGAATGGGGTTCCCCTCTGTTGGTTCTGTGTGTGAATTGGGGCCGTCACAGCTCAACAATTTGCTGTAGAATGTCCCTGTCCACCCTATAGCACTCCACTATCTCCATCTTGCATAGCCCCTGATAGGTTACCCTGGGTTTGTACACTTTTCCCCTTCTCCTCACTGTGAGTTGGTCATCAGCATTCACATCCTCACCACCCTCAGTCTCTTCCACATATTGATGTATGAGAGCAACAGCAGCCCCTAACATTTTGTTAGTTTTGTCAGGTAAAATTTCCCCGTCTGTGTACACTGGTGATGTAGAGTTTGTGGGAAAAATCAGAGTGAAAGTTGTTTGCATAGTTTATAGTAGTGTGCTGGGCTGGGCTGCTGCCTGTGTAATTTGGTGATTCTGATATATTTCACCTGACAGCTATGCTAGTGCTCCTTAATTGCCTTTCTACTGCTGTTTTCCCTTCCCATTGCCTTCCCACTTAAGCCCCAAGGTGCGCAGCGCATACCCAGTGCTCAGATGTGAACAGAACTGCTATTTCCTGTTTTTTTTTTTTTTTTGTTTAAAACCCACTATGTGGAGCACACACCCATTTAGGGAATGTAAACCCTGCTAGGCAGTCTCAGATACACCTCCTTCCTTAGCTGTGCTTAGCTAAGGGCAAACACGGGCCACACAGCTCCAATAAGCTTACTGCATGGATGACACTCCCCCTTAAGAGGTCATTTACCTCTTATACCATGGTGTTGCTGCACCTACACGGTTGGGTGCAAGCTAACACTGAGAGGAATTTTGTGATTCAGTATCAGTCCCCTCAGTTGCATTAAACAGAATGCTAATTCATAGCTACCACACTCACACTGAGCCTTCCCCCTTAGCAAACACTATTCCATGGTATTGTTGTCTTATGCATGCCATTGACTATCATGGTAAAATGCTGATTTGGGTTTAAAAGCTTATTTCCAACTTTCTTTCTTATTTTCAGGGTGATTCCATTTGTGCACCACTGCCCTAGGCTTAAACGGCCGAAACTGGCCCAAAAAAAAAATTATTTTTTATAATTTTGCAATTGTTTCTCATGCCAATGGCCATATATTTGGCCATTGGCATGCCTACTACATTGAATACATGCTTCCTTTGGAGCTGTTATGTCTCCGTTTTGTAATTTGTAGAAATGTATTCATTTAGTAACCAAATACATTTCTGCAGGTTACACTATTCCTGCACAGACACCTGCCTGCTTCCTGGATCGCTAATTAACCTCATTTGCATGGTTTTCACTAGCAAATGGGGTAATTAGCCTATAGCAGTGGTGTCCATGCAGAAATAGTGTCAGAGTGCTCGTGCACGTCCCGGGAGCTTGTTCCTGGATCGCTCATCAGCCATATTGCCTGCAGCAGCTCTTGCATTATTCCTGCACTCTGTGAAGAGCTTGCTGAATCCTGGGTTAGGACTTTTGATTACAGTAGAACCGCATTAGAGCAGTATGTGCATATTCCGCAGATGTCATGAGATTTTTATTAATGATTGTTTATAACTTTTTAGTGCAAACATGGACAGCTTTAATAACTACACTCATATTCGTGAGGGGTTGAATGCTACTTATTTTAGCTGGCTCATATAGATTAACTTCTGAATATTTTAAACAGTAGACTAATGTTAAATTTTTTTAACAAATAGCAGAGCTGGATTCCTTATAGCACATGCATGACATTCATGACAGTTTAGCATTTTTAGGTTGTAACTTTTTAATGCACAATTTTTGAGCTTAACTAGACACATAACTGAGTATTACCTGAAGATATGCACATGTTTATATTGGCTCCAATACTATAACATTCATAAATTTTAAATTGGGTCCTGTTATTTTTTCTAGGGTTTGCAGACATTAATGAATATCACTGCTGTGAGCATGATTAACTGTTTTTTTCCACTAGATTTTTCATATTGTTTTTATAGATTTCTGAGAGTATTTTTCTTTAAAATTCTTTAACAGATTTATCATTTGAGATGAATAGACTTATGCACACACACACACACACACACACACACCATATATATATATATATATATATATATATATATATATATATATATATATATATATGTGTGTGTGTGTGTGTGTGCGTATCTTCTTCTTCTTTCAGCTTTTCCCGGTTAGGGGTCGCCACAGCGAATCACCTGTCCGCTCATGATTGGCAATGGAGTTTTACAGTGATGAGTTGCCAGCCCGGCACCCAACCTTCCACAGAAGGCACACACTCATGCCTAGGGCCAATTTAGAGTATCCAGTCCACCTACAGCATGTCTTTGTGATGTGGGAGGAAACTGGAGCACCCAGAGGAAACCCACATAACCACAGGGAGAACATGCAGACTCTGCACAGAAGGCACCCCAGCCAAGGATCGAACTGGAAAACCTATATATTTATTTATTTTTTGTATTGTTTATATATATATATATATATATATATATATATATATATTTTTGTATTACATTTTCTTAAATAATATGTATTGTTTTTAGCCCCCAAAATTTAGTGTTATATATTGTTATTTAACTTTTAATTTTTAGTTGCTTTTCCCACTTGACACACAAACCTGAAGAAGAGCTTTGTATTGAAACACTACCCCACCATCATTTCTGCACAGAAATGGGTGTGACCGAAATGATTGACAGGGCAAAGCCATATGATGTTGCATTGTAATCATGGCTGAGGGATAAGCCATGCAGATTATCAAGTGAGATGGTGAATATTCATTGGGAATATTCATTATATGATTGTACTTTGCTGTTCTTGAAGTATGGCCATTCCAAGGAAGTTATTGTGTGTATTTTTTGTTCTTTTTCTGTGCGATTATTTTGGTAGGAATTGCTTTTGCAGGTTGGCCAGTCCCCCTGCACCCCCCATGTTTCTTTCTTCCAAGAACTACTGTTGATTATGTATGTATTTAGTATTTGCAATGTATCGCATAATATCAGTGTACACTGAACGGTGACAGAATAGCAGACAAATCATTGTGAAAGTGTACTTTTTAAAATATATTGCATTCTGTTACTGTTTTTTTATGTAGTTAACAGCAATCGCTAATATGTGTATAGCAGTGCACAGATTCAACTATTTACAATGTTTTGCATATTCATTTTGATGATGAGTAATACTAGCAATAAAAGTCATACACAGGGTGCTGGGCAGGGTTTGGGCAGTCCTTTCTACTGCACATCTGGTGGGGTAGTGTTCCAATACAAAACCGTCACTTTATCTCTTAATATCAGGTCACAGTGAACGGTAACAGAATTGCAGGTTTAGTACTTGAACACTACCCCACCAGAGCGTGGAAGTGTGTTTTCCATCAAAGAACAATAGTTGCTTATGTTCCTGCCTTATCAGTGTTAATTGCATTATATTTATTAAGTAAAATTTATTGCATAATATCAGTGGAGAGTGAACAGTGATAGAAATACAGATGCACTTGCTGGAGTGTACTTTCAAAAGAATATTGAATTCTGTTTTATATAGGTAACACCAACAGCAAATATACATATGCTGTAGTGTTGTTGCCTCACAGCAAGAGGTTCGCCTGTTCGATTCTCGGCTGGAGTACCTTCTGTGTGGAGTCTGCATGTCCTCCCCGCAGTCGAGTGGCCTCTGAAAGACATGTGTGAATGGGCATGCCTTCGCTGAAGGTTGGGCGTTGGGATGGCAACTCGGCACCATAAAAATCGACTGCCAATCATTAGGTGACTGGAGTTCCGCTGTGGCGACCCCTAACCGGGAAAAGCCGAAAAGACAAACAACAACATGTCTACATTGTATAGTTTTGATTAACATATGTTAAAGCGCACTTGCAGCAGTTTACAGATTCATCTGCACTGTTTTCCATATTCTATTTGATGATGTTGGTTTTCCGATGTTTATTCATTGTAATACTAGCAATTAAAGTGCAATGGAGGGTACTGAGCGGGGTTTGGATTGTCCTTGCTACTGCGCATCTAGTTCATAGGTTCATAGGTTCATACTAGGCTATCTGCCCTAGGGCATTTATAAGCCTAGCCAGAATGTGTTTGGCTTTTGCCACCCATTTTAAATTTATTTTGCTATGCCCTTTTTCGAGGTTAGTATACTGTGCCGCTGTCTAACAGTGACACAGAAGTGATACCCGGGGTAAACCTATGATCTCCCATCCACTCATCAAGATTCCTCTTGAAGAGAGTCAATGAGGGACTCTGCCTAACCTGGACTGGGATTTTATTCCAGAGTGAAGGGAGCCTCTGGGTTATGAATCTGTCCCTCCAGCATGTCCTATTTATTTCAGTGCTGAGGTTCAAGTCTCTTGAGCGTAGCTCGATGGGATTTGGATTTTCTGAGGTGCAGCATGTCCATTAATTCCGGGTTGGACATGGCTTTATACGTCAGGCACAGATCGCCTCTGAACAGGCGGTATGCCACTGAGTAGAGCTGGAGTTTCTTTAACCGGGCAGCATATGGCATCTGTTTGAGCCCTTTGATCCTCTTGGTGAGGTACTTTTGGGGTCTTTCCAGTTGCTGCAGGTGTCTGGTAAGGTACATCCCAAAAGGGCATTGTACTCAATTATGGGCCTGATGAGGGATGAGTAAAGAGGCACGATGACCTCCCTGATCTAGATGTGAATCCCTTCATGATTAGGTGGGCTATATAAAATGTTTTTCTAACCACTTTGGCCACGTGGTTGTCAAATGAGAGATTGCTATCAACTTGGGTCCCCAGGTCCCTAATTACTTCTTCTGTACTTAATGGATTACCACCTATGTGGTAATTTGTGGGCACTTTGTTTTGCCAAAGGGATGACTATACACTTTTGGCATTTAGCTTGAGGCCATGGCTCTGGCACCAGTTGTCTGTTTCTATGAGGCCCTTTTGGAGGATGCTTGTGTCGGCTGGAGAGTTGATTATGGCGCCCAGTTTGCAGTCATCTGCGAACTTGGTCAGCCACAGTCCTTCCGTGTTGGCCTGTACCTCCGAGAAATATATACCGAACAAGAGAGGTCCCAGGACTGAGCCTTGTGGGACAGCACTTGTAACTGGTTTGGAGTCTGACATGGCTCCAGCAATTCTAACCATGTGGGTTCTGTCCTTGAGCCAGTTTACAATCCATCTAATGACATAGGGGTTTATATTTAAGCTGGTGAGCTTATCTATAATGCCCGAGTGGGGTATTGTATCAAAGGCTTTTGCGAGGTCCAGGTAGGCTGTGTGGACCACCTTCCCCTCGTCAATGGCCTTGGTGACTGTTTCAAAGAAATCAACCAGGTTTAAGAGGCAGGATCTGCCCTTAACAAAGCCGAACTGGGTAGGATCCAGTGTCTGTAGGTCCCCAATATCTTTATTTATGAGGTCCATATGATCCTTTCCATAGCTTTGCAGACCAAGCTAGTCAGGCTTATGGGGCGATAGTTTCCAGGATCCGTTGAAGCACCACCTTTATGGAGAGGGACCACTGTTGCTGTACGCCACTCTTTGGGCACATATCCTGTAGTAAGGCTGAGATTGAACAGTAGTTTTATGTTTGGGTTTAGCTCTTCTTGGAGTTCCTGTAGGACGCAGCCCGGGACACCGTCTGGTCCCATTGATGCTGTGTTTTTTGCTTTGGAGAGGGCAGCTCTTACCTGAGCATCTGAGATGTCAAGGGGGCAGCACTCTGCTGGGATAGATATTTGCCCTTTTGGTGGGGGGGGGGGAGAAGTTTGCGCTGAACCTGTCAGCTAGGATGTTGGCAATGTCTGTGGGTTCGGTGTATTTTTGTCATTTTGGACTAATTCTGAGCATATCTGGGAATTACCACCCAGGTTCCTAACATAACTAAAGAAAGCCTTGTGATTATCCTTAGTGTCTTGTGCAATTTTTCTCTCGAAGCTGGCCTTAGACAATTTTATGAGTGCCCACAGTTTTTTGCTAATACTGATCAGTGATGCCTTCCCTTTTTGGGATTTTGCTCTATCATTTAGTAGCTTCCTCCTTCTATTGTATAGTTTGTTTATGGCTGGGATCCACCAGACAGGATGTCTGCCTTTGGAGGATTGGGTCTTGGTTTTATTTGGGATCGCATGATCCATGCATTCCTGAAGGTGTTCATAGAATGTGTTTATAAAGGATTCTGTGGTCTGGGCCGTATTTTCCACAGGCCCGGGGGCTTTGAAGGATTCCACCTCGGTTTTGAGGAGTGTGAAATTTGCTTTAGAGAAGTTTTTCACTGTGGTTTTCTGGGCAGGGGGTGGGGTCGGGATGTGAATATCCAGTGGGATTAATTTATGGTCTGATCTTACCAGTGAGGGATACACTTCTGGTCTGGAGCATAGAGTCCCCATGTTGGTGATGATCAGATCCAGTATGTTTTCCCCTCTTGTGGGAGTGGTAACAAGTTGTTCCATAGCATTTGAGTTTATAAATTCTAGGAACCTTTGGGCTAGGGTGTTGGAGCTAGAGTAATGCTCCCAGTCTATGTTTGGGTAGTTGAAGTCGCCCAATATAATGGTGTTTGGAGAGACCTTCATATTTTCCAGTGTTCTCAGGAAGGCCGAGTGGGATTCCTGGGTTTGGGAGGGTGGTCTGTAGCAGGCTATAAACTGGAAGGCAGTTTTACCAACCTGGAGGTGTGGGTATCTTTGATGAATATCGATACTCCCCCTCCTTTTGTGGTTCGGTCCATGTTTTGGGGCCGAAAAGCATGGTATGAGGTATAACCTGGTAGTGCTGGGGTGCTCTCGGGAGCCTTGAACCAGGTTTCTGTTACTGCACAGATATCGATGTTCTCCATGCTAAGGAGAGTTTCGAGTATGTGCATCTTAAGGTTTAGACTTCTGGCGTTGAGTAGCATTACTCTTAGTTTCTTATCCCTTGTGATACCTATGGAGGTGGGTTTGTCTTTTGAGCCTTGCCTAAAATAGGCACTATGGGGGTAGCAAGAGCCTTTGCCAATATCCGAAAGCCCAAGGGAGACAGGTGCAAGCCGTCCCTAGCGAAGCATCGTGGCTTGTCGAGCATATCATCCCAAGCTGACAGGCATTGGATCCCCTTTGAATGACACCAGTACTTAAGCCAATTGCTGAAATTGATCATCTTGTCTTCATATTGTGGCATCATTCTTGGTGAGGGTAAGATGCTACTCAAGGTCAGGGTCATACCGGCCTGGGCTACATGCTCAGAGAGCTCCTCTATGTCTCTTTTCATGTAGTCCAGGGAGGTACGTCTCAGGTCATTCACACCAGCATGGACAATGACTGAGTCATATTTGTACTTGCCTTGGAGTGACCTCAGTGCTTGTGTTATGTGGCGGATCCTAGCGCCCGACAGGCTGCTCACCGTGACCCTCTCCTTATTCAGCCTGGTGAGCGGGACGTCAGTGTGCCTGACGATAGAGTCACCTATTACAAGTGTATCAGGTGTGTTGTTTAGTCTTAAGGGCTGTGACTGTTTGGCACACTGGCTTTGTGAGATATGTGTTGCACGTGTTTTGTTTTGGGGTAGCGGTTGTTTGGGTGTCTGCTTTGGAGGTCTCTTCTGCTTAGGCAGATCTTTATTTAGAGCCTCTGAGTATGTTTTTGTGTGATTATGTGTTTGGTTTGCTGTTGTGGTAGGTCTATGTAAGACTGGAATTGTAGTGAGTGTGGTTTCCTTCTCCTCCTGACTGGTTATGCCACTACTGAGTTGAGAGAGCTTAGCCTCCAGTTTGGCTATATGGTTGCATCTCTCACATGTGTTGGAATTTGTTGGGAGGAGGAGAGGGTTGTCTGCGTACATGAGGCAGTTGTAACATTGCCTCAAGATTCCCAGGCAGTGGGGTAATATTCCAATACAAAACCTGAAGAAGTTCTAATAGATGAAAGTGATCTATGTTAAAAATGTTAAAAATGTTTCAGAATGTTGGTAGAAAAGATTTCTAAGGAATTTTGGTGACTTGTGTTAACTTTTTCTTTTTTGACACTACAATGAAATGCTTTCAGGAAGTTTTAGCAATTATTAATGTATAATTGTTATTTTAACTTTTAGTTTAGTTCAGTTTAGTTTTGCATATCCCAGAATTACACAGCTTGAAGTAGGGCAGCACTGTGTTGAATATTGCATTGGTATATGGGTAAGGGGTATTTAGCTAGTAAACATGCTAACTGTCTTTTACAACAGAGCTACCCTGGTAAACCACTCCCATGCATTGAAACATGCTTTTAAACATGTTTAAAACAGATAAATGGAGTGGTTACAACAGAAGTACTCTAGTAAACCACTCCACACTTTTAAACATTCTTTTAAACAGGTTTAAAACAGGTATACAAATGGTGAAGTTAATTTCTACACTTTATTCTGTTTTTTCAACTACTATTTGGATTGCTTGTTTGTGTGTTTTTAATAAAGAAGATTTGAATTGAATTAGCTTGTGCTTCCCTACTTTCATTAGCAGATTTGTACTTTGGAAAGTTTTTAAAGAAAGTATTTCTACCCCTTGTTATTAAGTGGGATATTCACAGTACGGTTTTTATTAGGTGCCTGAACTCTAAGGAACTCTGGAGAATCTTAGATCTTCCACACAGAGAAGTTTCTTAATTATTTATTTTCAATAAATGCAAATTTTGAAGGATGAGAAGTTTATTGTTCATGCCAAGTCTGTTTTCAGTGTGTTTAATTTTTTTCATCTTGTGGCTTTCACTGTTTCTGCTGCAAAATGTTTAATAAAGATTTAAATTTCATCCAAATCTTTGTGATAATGGTAAAGTAAAAAAAAAACCAAAACAGTATACATATTGACAGGTTTAACAGTGTTTTTATGTTGATTGTAGGAGTGGCAATCAAGTAATGGGATACTGGCATAGCTAGGAAGGCCCAATCCATTGCCCTGCCTAGGGCCCCATTGACCGTGATGTGGCTCTGAGCACAGTCATTCACCAGGGTCTGTAAAGAATCACGTGTCTTCCTTCTTGGACATGAATCAGGACAATATAATATTGTCTCTGCAAAAACATTTCACCGATTGGTTTTAAAACCATACAGTGTGTTTTTCCATTGTTTAATCCATGAGTTAAATTGTCAGTAGTTTGCAATTTTTGCTGATGTTCTTTTCATATTATTCTACAGACAGTAGATTGAGCAGTGAGAGAAGAAAAATGGAAGATTATGGAGATAAATCGTGAAACAGCTAAAAAGTAATATAAGTCACAGCCATGTGATATTTTTGCTCAGGGTCATAGGTTCATAGGTATATACTAGGCTAATGACACCGAGGGTCTTCATATGTCTAGCCATACAGTCCAACCAATTGTGTCCCTATGTATCATGGGTGTTTATTATGAGGAGGTATGCTAGTTAGGAAGGTTCTAGAGGTTATGGTGGGGGAAGTAATTTTGGGCATTAATGTCTGCCTCTGTCTAGCAGAAACATGAGGGCTAGACCTGGCATGAATTTCTGATTTCCCATCCATTGTTCAAGGTAACACTTAAATAAGATTATCAATGTGCTCTGCTTCATATGGATGGGGAGCCAGTTCCAGAGCATAGGAATCTTCTGAGACACATATCTGTCTTGCTAACATGTCTTGTCTATATCACAAGCAAAATTTAAATCCTTGCATCTAGTGGTTCTGATGCTGTTCATTTTGTAGATATGTGAAAGGACCATCAGAGCTGGATCTGGTGGATGCTTTGCATGCCATGTATAGGTTGCCTCTCAGTAGCCTGTAGAAGACAGAGTATAGAGATAGGACTTTAAGTTCATCCATATAGGACAATGTGTTTATACACTGGATGGACATTCCAACATTCCAACTGTTGCATATGTCTGGTCAGGTACATGCTGAAGGGGGCATTATACTCAATGATGGGTCTGATAAGAGCTGAATAAAGTGGCATTATGACTTTCATGGACCTAGATCCCATGCCCTTACTTATAAGTTGGGCAACATAGAATGATTTTCTTACTGCCTTGGCCAAATGTTGGCCAAAGGCAAGAGTACTGTCTACATATGTTCCCAGATCCCTGACTACCAGGTCAACTCTTAGGGGTGTCTTAGCCTGGATGGCAGTTTTCCTTAAAGGTACTATAATGCATTTCTTGGCGTCAAGTTGTAGTCTGTGAGTCTGGCACCAGTGATTTGTCTGTGTTAGACAGTCTTGTAAGATGTTTGTGTCATAGAGGAATATATCATAGCTCCCAATTTGCAGTCATCTGTAAGCTTGATCAGCAAAAGGCACTTCTTGACATTAGCCTTTACTTCCAAGAAGTAGATACCAAATAGAAGCAGTCCTGAGGAACCTCACTGGTGACTGGTCTCTTAGTGGAGGTAGTATCACCAATCCTAATGTCCTTGGTCCTGTCTGTAAGCCAGCTGGCAATCTATTGAGTTATGTAGTGGTTTATGCTCAGTTTGTACAGTTAGTCAACTATATCTGAGTGGGGTATAGTATCAAATTTCTTAGCCGGGTCCAGGTAGGCAATATGCACTTTTTTCCCTCATCCATTGCTTTGGTGACCTTCTCAAAGAAATCCACCTTTGACAAAGCCAAACTGGGTTGGGTCCAACATCTGAAGGTTGCCTATGTCTATGGCTTTGCATATTAGACTAGTCAGACTAATAAGTCTGCAGTTTCTGGAGTCGGTTGATGGTCCACCCTTGTAAAGTGAGATAATCATTGCAGTCCTCCATTCTCATGGTACAAAGCTTGTCTTATGGCTATAGTAGAAAAGTGACTCAAGTATTCCTGATAAGTCATGCATCAAGCTATTTAAAACACATTACAGGATATTGTTGGGGCCAACTGAGGCTGTGTTTTTGGCCTTAGCAAAAGTCTCTAGGACCTGTTCCCTGTTAATAGTTGGTGGGGGTTATGCTATTAGGTATTTCATAGGGAAGATGGGAGAGGGGGCTAAAGTTTGAATTTAACTTGTCAGCCAGCAAATTTATTTATTATGTTGCATTGCTCAGTGAAGTTGGCACCAATACCCACCAGTTCGGCACACTGATGTGTGCCGCCTTTGAGGTTTCTGACATAGCTGTAGAAGGCCCGGTGATTGTCTTTAGTCTATGAGGCTATCTTGACCTTGTTAAAGGCTTTGTTGAACTTAATTAGGCCTCTTAGTTTCTTGTTCGGTTTAATTTGAGAGACACTATCATTATGGAACTGGTTGGAAAGGTACCAAGGTAGACAGTGACAACACTACAGTCTTATGTTTTCACATAGGTCCACATGTTACTTGTGATATGTACGTTTCCATAGTTCAGTCATAGTGCCTCATACATACAGAGGTTTCACAGAGATTGCGAAGGCAGCAGTAAAATAACCTTTGTTAGAAACTTGATATTTTTGGAAACTGTATTAACATTAAGGTGAGGAAACTAAAACTTAACACACAGAAATAATGTTTGGTCATGCCTAGCAGCTCTTCTATGATTGTGGTCCTGTGCTTTGCCTCACACCCAACTTATATTTTTATGCCCGTTCAAAATATATTACAATGATCATCTTATTTCACATTATCCACCCCCATAGTGCCTTTTAAAGGTAATGCCAATGTGATAAACCTACCAACATAATGAAACAAGCAAAGGAAAATATGAAGGTTTTACTGTTCAATGCTATGAGCCTGAACAAGAAACTCTACTCCCTGCAAGCCCTTCCCACCCTGGATGATGTCTGGATTGATGTCTGTGTAATGACCGATACAGGGTTTAAAATAGCAGAGAGCACTCTGGCTGCGGAGGGCTATAATGCCTTGCACAGGTTTAGACCAGCTCCTGCACAGGAGAGGAAACAGGTGGAGATGTATCTACATTCAGAAGAGACTCACATCAAGGCTGATAAGGCAGCATGATGCAATAGAGCTTTCACATGTCCAAATAACCATCAGAAAGGTCCCATATCATATATTAGCTATCTATAGAACTCACTCTAACAAAAGAAAGCCACAAAACCTATCTACAGGAACTGGAATTCCTCAGTATTAAACCCATTACTATTTTCCTAGGTGATCTAAACTATCCAGCTATAGACTGTGAAACCTGCACCACCACTAGTGCACAAGTACAGAGGTACCTTGACCTTATCAACATAAATGCCTTGGAACAAATAGAAAGAGTACCCACTAGGGGGAGTAACATCTTGGAGCTTGCCCATACTGTTATGGGAGTATCTTGCACCATACCTTGATGTCTTCACCACTTGTTAGGTGTGACCATAAAGCAGTCTTCTTTGAAATAAAATTGAAACCAGAAATCCCTTCCACCCAAGGTACCTTTTGAAATTTCTTTAAGACAAAATTCCTACTCCTAAGTGATACATTGGCAAATTTCATATCCCCACTAAAGCTAGTTAACTCCATTGAATACATGGAAACGTACACTACCACACTATTTTAGCATGTAAACATCTGCACAGACAAGTTTGTATCAACACATTTTATAACAAAAGGAAATGAACTTTGAACAAAGGCAAGAAGAGTAAGTCATAGAATGTTAGCACTGTTGTCACTGAAATAAACAAACAATTCAAGACCCTAATAAAATAAAATCCACCAAAGGCAAGTTTGAGGCTAACATAGCTACCCATGCCAAAGACAATCACAAGGTATTTTCTAGTTATGTTTGTATTCTCAAAAAGCACAATGTAGAAATGTGTTGAGCTGATTGTCAATAATGTTACCTACACTGCAGCTAACCTCCTGGCTGATAAATTCAGCTCTAACTTTACCTCTTCCGTCCAGCTACCCTTCAAAATATACCTGAAACTGGCTCATCTCCAGCTATCACATAAGACCAAGTCCTAAAAGTGCTATCAAAAGGTAAAAATACTGCATCAATGGGTTCCAACAATACCCCTATAAGCATCTTAAATAGAATGAAACACGGTTTAGCCACACCCGTAACAACACTGTTGAATGTCAGTCTCCATATGCATCAAGTGAATGGGGAACAGCTACACTCATTCCCCTGCATAGGACAGGACCTTCCAGAGACCCAGGCAATTACAAACCCATAAGTCTGATCAGCCTCATTTGCAAAGCGATGGAAAGACTTATCATGGAATTAATCAATCAAGACACAGTGAACCTCCAAACACTGGACCCATCTCAGTTTGGATTAATCAAGGGCAGGGTCATGCTTACTCAGCCTGGTGGATGTTTTTTAAAAGGTCACCAAAGCAATTGAGGAAGGCAAAAAGGTACATACCACATACCTCAACCTGGTCAAAACTTTTGACACAATTCCCAGGAAGACAGAGTAGAAAAGCTAACTAAACTGGGAACAAACCCCTATACCACCTGCTGGTTTGCCAGCTGGCTCACAAATAGGATGCAGACAATCAAAACAGGGGGAGTTACCTGCACAAAGAGACCAGTCTCCAGAGGAGTCCCTAGGGTTTTGTGCTAAGATCTCTCCTGTTTGGTATCTTCTTTTATGTAGTAAAAGCCAATAACAAAGGGCTCTGGATGACTATGTTTGCAGATGACTACAAGCTAGGAGCAGTCAATGAATCTCCAAATGACTTTGTCATCTTGCAGGAAGGTTTGTCTCAAATAAATAACTGGTGTCAAAATCATGGTTGGAAACTAAATGGCAACAAATACATTATCGTATCCTTTGGGAAATCATCTACCTCTGTAAACTACTGTATTGACAATACAACCCCAAGAGATGATCCAGTTGTTTGGGAACGTATTGTGGACAATGACCTAACTTTTGAACATGTCTATTATTGTAAACAAGGCCTTCTGTATTGTACAGCTTATAAACAAGATGATTGTGCCGAGATCTAGGGATGTCATTGTCCCCCTTCATTCAGCTCTCATTAGGTCAATCATTGAATAAAATGCCCCCTTTTTACATCTGTCCAGACATATGTAACAAAAGGAATGCCCACAGATGTACCTTACTAAAAGGATACAAGGTCTGAACAACCTGTCTTACTTGGACCGACTCAAAGCATTGTCACTATACTCAGTATCCACAGACTGCTAAGAGGTGACCTGTGTCTGGCTTACAAGATATTCTTCAACTCATTACTGATGGATTTACTGCAAGTAAAATGGCATCAGAAGTACTTGGTCTGGGGATCAAAAACCTCTTTTGCAACATCAACAGAATGGTTCAAAGGGACAGGTATATTTTGCAGAGAATACCACTGCTGTGGAACAGACACCCCATCCACATAAAACAAACTTCATTCTCATTCCCTGTCCATTTTCAATTGCAAATTAGATCTTTGGATGACGAACAGTACTGTCCCCTGTTATACTCATGGATAGATGCAGCTCCTAAATGCTTTATCCCATGCATGGGTCTCCTAAAATTATCTATGGTATGATCCCATTCATTCTCATTAGGGGCAATATATGGTTAGCAACCCTAGGATGGGTAAGGCCAATCTAGAACCAAATGGGTAGGTTATTTTGAGCACAAAAAGGGAAATTGGCTACACTTAAAATGGCCTGCAAGGGCAGCTAATCTAGTACTTACCTATGAACCTATTTCTATTATTTGCACCCAACTGATTGTGCCAGCTCACAAAATCATAACCTTATTATGGACCTTTATATTGACAATAAAATAACCATAGCATAAAATATTATGATTGGGTATCAGAATGTAACCAAATTGTTATATTTCCAAGAAACACCTTGCAAGAAATTCATCTCAAGAATGGAGTGAAGTGACACTGAAGAGTTGGATGATGACAACCATTTTGAAAAAATATAACATTTTGGTTATAACTAATAAAATCCATTCATAATTCTTTCTGGTACATGGAACTTTAGCTGTTCCAATGTGCAACCTGTTAAACACAAAAATGTGTAAAAGCATAAAATGTTTTACCACTTTGAAAACTGTAACACACTTAGTGCTGCCAAAAGATAGTGGTCACAAGTGAAGTGCATCTCTCATCATATTAGATACTTCACCCTGTGACACTTTTTTGTACGGCAGCACAAAGAGTTTTACAGCTTTTAAAGCAATAAAAGGGCCCCCAAAGCTGATGTATATGCTGTAGTACAAGACCTGATATAGCCATGCTCAAAAAACATAATAAAACATTGTGATGCACTTTTTCAATGTCAGAAAGATGCATAACAAGCTTTTCTTTTTTGCCAGTTATTGGAGTGTAACCAGCATAGTGCAGATACAAGGCTGATATGCACTTTTAATGTTATTATCAAAACTTGCACTGCCGCATAGATAGCATCCATTGCAGAACTGTATCAAAATACTTTGAGAGCTCTGAAAGAGTCAATATACTTCATGCTGTCACACACCATAAAAAAAAAAAAACCTCCTAAAAAAAAAAAAGCATTGGAGAGTGATGTCTCTAACAGCTTTAAAAGCTGATGCTGGATGAGAGGTCTACTGCTATTCTCTTAAGCCATGCAAGATTCTAATAGAAAAATTATGGTTGTCACCCTTTTCTGAAGAGGATTCTGAAGTGACTTAACATCTACTGGTATGGCAATGCTAGGTCAATGCTCTTCCCCTTTTCAAAATTAACATTTTCTCTTTCTTGTTATTCATTAACGCTTTCTCTTTAATTGACCTAATTTCTATATGTAGGAGAGATATTCCTTTTGAAGTTGTCTCTCTCAGAACTTCTACAACTTATGTGTTTTGTTAACTGGATTGTCTAACTGGGTCAATGCCCATTTTCAGTAGAGGCCTAGATGCACTGTCTGGTTAAGTGACTTGTTCAGAGTTACACAATAGGCAAATGGAGACTGAGGGAATCAAACCTGGTTGTACAGTTCATATTATACATATGTCAGAAATGCCTCATCCCTGTCTTATGAAGATGATCAGCTGCATCTAGTTTCTCTAGTTGAGAAGCAAACTAAGTTGTTGGTCTAGCAGTAAGGTCATCACTATGTTGTAAAGGTTGTGTGTATTATTTGGAGCATTGCAGCTTTTTTTTATAAATACACTTCTGCAACATAGAAACATTTCTAATAGTCAATGATAACTCTACCTGGCTCACCTAGTATGCCTGTTATTCAATGGATATGCTGCAGGTCTTACTTACATAACAACTTATCTGCAGTCCTACTCCCAGCCTGCATGAATGTGGTCTTATGTCTGGTCATGCTTTAGAACTCACTCATTCTTTTCACACTTCAGGCACTTCAGAAAGGGCTGCTCCAATTATCTACAACCATTGATGTCAACCAATATTTTGATATCTTCTTGAGCTTCCCACCATGTATTCTCTGGCTGTGTCCTTTTTTTCCTCATGCATCTATTTATGACTATGGTACCCACTTGCACTCCATGGATTCCCATGAAGTACTTGAAAGCATTTAATATTTCTTCTTGCTGCATCCAGTCCTCAAAGCAGTACATGCTATGGTTTTCAAGTCATGGTTCATGTGACTTCTGATGCAATCCCTGCACCATTCATATGGCTTCTGATGCATTCCCTGTACCATTACTCCTACCCTTCTCTGAGCTGCTAAATTGTTTCTTTGTCATTACACTTATAAAATGCACTTGGTACTCCAGATCTTGCTTTGGCAGCTCTCTTTAAAGAAGAATAACAACTCATTTTCCTATTGTAAGGTTTTTTTTTTTGTTTTCTAGTATTCCACCCTCTTTCATTATTACTTTCTTGCACAGTTCACTTATCTTTGTGTCATTTATGCCCGGTTCCAGATCCCCTGACTCTTTTGTAGTTGGTACCACCTCTTCCAACTCTTTATTCCTTTCTCAGGCTTCATGTAAGCAGTATTTTATTTGCTTATTTTTATTAATACATTATGAGAATTGTATTGAAGCTGCCATATTTTAAAGTATTCCCCTAGTCTTGAAGCATGTCTAAATCCTTTTTGTATTTTCCTTTATATTACTCATATTATATAGCTTTATGACATAGGCAACAAGGCAAATATTTCCTTCCAGGACTTTATCAAGGTCACTTTTAAATATGATTGAAGAAGGAAGAAGAGCCCAAGGGATGTCTTCCCTTGATATCCCACTAGCTACTGTTCCATCATCTGAGTGAAGTCTGTTTACTAGGATTATTTGTGCCATCTTATCTGGTCAATGTTTTAGTCATGAAGCAGCCAAAGGACCTACTTCTGGACCTGCTAATCTGTTCCCGCACTCCTTATATAGTGCAATATCATATGCCTTGCTCAAGATTAATCAGGCCTTATCTTCAACTCTTATCTGATCTAATGGTCACATTATTCAATAAGATGTGTTTGGAATGATGTTCCAGATGTGAATATAGGTTGTCTGGGTTGTGTCCCACAAACTTCTTGATATTTAAAAAGTGTTTCCTTTGGTGGTGATTCTATTACTTTTTCTGCATATAAGGTCAGACTTACAAACTGATAATTTCCAGGATCTACCTTGTTGCTCAAAATTTTGTGAAGGTGATAAACATCTCTTTTCTTTTCTTACATTTACAAGGAACCATCTAGAATCTTCCCATCTTCTTAATGAAAAACTTAGTTAATGGTATCTCTTTAGTTTTTTTTTTTTTTTTTCCAGGGCCATGTTGTATTATGCATCTGCACTTTGGTTGTTCTTGAAAGGTCCAGAATTGATTCATTAACTTGGGCTTGTCTACTGTTTTTTTTTTTTTTTTTACAAACATTGCTTCTCTTCCCTAATGAATATTTGGCAAAGGTAGGATTTTCAGCTCTCCTTTTCTTCTATCTTTCATCAGATTCCAATGCAATTCTAGAATCCCTATCCTGTGCTTGATATTTATATGTTCCCTTATTCACATGTAACGCCTTTTATTATTCTTCTTCCGTTAAAAAAATGTCAGACATTTCTTTACTGTTATAAGCAAGCACACATTTGGATAAAATAAAAATTTCCAAAGGAATTCTTGGAGAGACCCCTTTCAAAAAAGAAATTAACCCCAATTACTATAGCTTTTGGATAAAAATCACATGATGAAGATATTATCATATTCTGTAGAAAAAAAGACCAGTAAGCATACATTTTAATATTAAATACATTTATTATTCCAGCAAATGAAAGTTTATATTATTGCAATACTTTGCTAGTCCTTCCATTTTTCCTGTGTATTTTAACTGCTCTTCCACTATAGATGATGCTGTATTACAAAAGATCCAACTCAAATCCTCATTAACTATATAAACTGGAATAATATTACTGATGATTTTGGTAATAGGGTAATCCATTCAGTCTGGCAACCCTGTCTACCAACCTAGACAGACAAAATGGACTTTTGCATATCAGATGAAATTTATCTATGCAGCTTAAAAATTATTTTCAGGAAATATAATTCTACTATAAGGAAGATAAAATGTCCATGGCATCAGTTACCTTGCTCAGCTTGGTTAGCATTAAGCCGATATTTTTACATATCCTTGAGCCTTCTACTATGTATTCTCAGATTATGCCCCCTTTCTTCCCTCAGTGTGCATCCTATCACCCTTCTCAGGTACTTCATCTTCATCACTTCTAGCCTCCACAACTGCTCTGACTTCACCACCCAGGTTTCTGTACCATACAGTAGTACTGGCCACACCACTGTTTTGTACTTTTCAGCTTCTTTGGCATTCTTTAGTCATGTGCTAGTCCTGATACTTTGAGCCAGATGGCTGCAGCCCCTCTGATTCTAGCTCTGACCTCCTCATTCAGACTTCTCTTTTCCTCAACCACCTCTATATGTATTCCCAGTAACTGAGTTTGTGTTACTAACTGCCCTGATATTTTTAGGTGGAGGTCAAAATTTCTGAATGCTTTGTTGCATCTTGACCTTTGGCTGTTTTAATTCCTTGTTAATGAAATGTTTTAAAGCAGCCATCTTGATTATTGCCAAGTTTGTATCTCTCATCATGCTGCATAATGGCTGAAATTGCTGCCATACCTCTCAACCGTACTGGGCTTCACAGAATATCCAGATTTTTGATCCATACATTTGGTCTATTCTTCATACAATTTGTGGCTTTTTGCCAAATCATTGAGAACCGATCCCACTAAATAATGACAAACAGTTGAGATTAAGACTTCATATCCTTCAAAAATGCATGCTAATGCAAAATTTGTTATTCTGGTGATTTTATCAGTTTATAAAAACAATATTTAAACCAGTCACTGATTTTGAGTCTTTCACCGCCCTCTTCCATTTGTTTTTGACTATTTCCAGAATTTGTGTGCTGAAAGGTTGAGAATATATAGTTGCTTTTCAGTGCTGGCTAAGCTGTACCATGCACGGAGTGCTCCGGTACAGCATCATATGGCATATTGTGCATATTTACTCCACTTGTTGGCATGTATATATAACATCAGATGTTGACATGCAGTTCTGTAAGCATCATGACACAGTATGCAAAATATGTATTTTGCAATATAATACATATCAAAATTCATGTGACTGTTTAGTCAGAGTCCCAGAACAGGCTGTATGGCTTGTCGTGCACAAAGGGAACATCACTTGAGTGTCATGACAGCATATGGTGATGTGTTTTCCCGTATATACATGTCCAGTCCTTTGGTCAGCACCATCTTGTGGTGCCCTAAGCAGACCTTCACAGTCTGTGCTGTGATTCCATACCATAGCACTGTTGCAGCTCTTCCCTTATTCTGTCATTGTTCCCCAGTTTCAGTGTTGCAGTCCCCATATAGTATGTTGTGATTTTCTAGGCACTTACTGCTTTAATTTACCCTAAGGATGTATTATCATCTTTTCCTGTTTTGAATTCCATAGTTTGCTGCTTTCTCCCACCCATATATGTTCTGTGGGTCTATATTATAAGAACGAAGTTTTACAATGTCAAACACCATATGGGCGACACCATATGAGCAAAGCTGTAAAACATCAAAACCAAAATAAAAAAATTAAAGAAAAACCTACTGATCACTTTAAGCAGGAGGGCAAGCCCCCCTGCACTCCCACCCCTCCACTACTTAAATATACCAACTCCGAGATTGCACTAAATTAAAGAAATGGGAAGAATTCCCTATGGCGATCTCGTTCACACTTGCAAGGTATTAAATATTCGACCATTTGGTGTCGCCCATATGGTGTTCGAATATTTAAAACTTTGTTCTTATATTTTAGACCCATGTTCTGTGAGTCACATCCCACAACACACTCACTCTTGTGTTTCATATTTCTGTGTCCTTTCCCATTATGTTTGTGAACTCACACCATGATGGTAAGCGGGGCCGTATGTTCTGCTAATTGACCTTATGTGGTATTCCTTGATATAACTAATTTAGGATGAACTAGCAGACTTTGTGAGTTTGAGTAAGTCACATAACAAATGTAGTTCTCCTCAGCTGGCCATGAAAAAAGACTTTTTTTACCTAGTAGTCTTAAACACACACAGACACACACACACACACACACACACACACACACACACACACACACACACACACACACACACACACACACACACACACACACACGCACACACAGACACAGTATTTTATTCTCTACTTTCCTACTATCTTTCAGTTTTTCTATGGCTGAGAACATTCAGCATTTGTACTTTTGGTACAGTTTATGGCTGACAGTTTGCATGTTTTCCCATCTGCCACTCCTCGTACATTAAGTACCAAGTACCATGTACTACAAAAGTGTTGTGTACATTTAGGCCACAGGGTTGGCAGCCATCCTTCTTCTGCTTCCTTATTTTGGCAGCTAATCTATATATACTATCTGTGCTGTCGTATTCTGTTTGGAATGAGAACTGTGACAGTGGGGATAGTTAATGGGTGTCTCAATGTTAGCTCCAAAATTCCTGACCAAACTGCTTGTCTTGTATGAATGGCCTAGGTGCAGTACCCATATACAGTTCCATGCTCAAACATACAAATGAAATGAGAAATATACTGAAATCTGTAGCCAGTTCACTAACAATGCTGTCATTTGTATGTTCATATTATACAGATGATGAACGTGTCATAATTTATTATTTCCACTCTTACTGAAATGAATTTCGGTTGGTCACAGATGCTTTGAAAAATATTTGTGAAACATCTAGAGTCACATGTTTGCGGCTGAAACAAGCTATAGATAAGACTATATTCAAAGCCCATCATTAATTAAGGTATGTGTAAGTACTAGAAATGGTGAGTATATCATATGAGAATTTACCCTAAGGGGAAGGCTATGAATTCTACCAGAGAAGCTTGTGTGCCTGTGTTTTAAGTGATATTTTAATAAAGGTGTTAAAAAAGTGAATATTGAGGAATGAGCAAGTGATTAACCTGGAAGTTTTGAGAATATACCTATTACAGTTTGTTGCACAAAATATTTTGAACTGGAAATTTTCTGTACATTCCAAATGAAGAATAGTAAAAATGAACAACTTGAAAAATAGCTAGCAGATATGCAGCAATAACAATAATAAAACAGAGTGGAAAGCAGAATAAAAATCTTCCAAGTAACTGAATTAAAAGGGGAAATCAGCAGTCTAAAATGATGGTGCCTGTATTAGTAACTCTTCCTATCAAGTTAAAAATGACACAAAAACAAAGCAAAGTGTCTCTTATGTTAAGCAATTATCCTGCACACTAATAGTATATCAATTTGGATAATTATAAAAGAAAGAAATGGTTGCTAGATTAACAGGATTTGAGTTAGCATGCATTTTCTGGAAGATATTAAGTCTGAAACTGAAATGAATGTCATTAGTTAGTGACTTCAATCCATAATGATTTGCCAGCAAACCACACATTTTAAGAGGAACCGACCAAAAATGTGAGGCAAAAATCTGGACATTCTGTGAAAATCTGTACAATTGAGAGCTATGGTCACAAGTAGAGATATCCTTATCTGAAATGGTTAAATATATTCTACCCAGAGATTGTAGAAATCCTGTAGACGTGAAGGCATTCACTATTCAAGGAAGGTCCTGATACCTATAAGTCCTTTCCTTGTAATTTTCACCCTTTGGACATATTCAAGACCCCAACACCGTATATATCTCAGCCCTTCACAAATAAGATATCTGGACCAATGAGCTTCTGTTTATTCAGTAAGTAAAGTGGTCATTACAAGACTGCCTAAACTGGGCCCACTGCTATGTTTGCCTAAAAAAACTGCAGATGTGTGTTTCTTCATAATGGAGATGACAAGCAGCTAAAAAATGATGTCTAGATTATTGATACACAATGATAGAGTTGGCTCCTAAATTAAACAGTAGATTAAATGCCCATACTTCTATGTGAATGCAAGGATTTTGCCATTGAAGGCTCGAGTGTTCGTGTACAGATAAGACTAACCATAAAGAGAATGTTTTCACCTACTCTGTAATGCAAGAATAAATCCTGCTCTCATACTAGATACCAAAAGGATATTACAGTATTGTTTCAGCTGTGGCCTTTGACTTTAGTTACATTTGAAGAGATGTAAAATTATGGCCTTGGCCCAGTCTAAAATGCTAATAGAATGACTTTCCGGGCTTTCAAATAAACACTCGGGTATCTGCTTTTATCTGCCAATACAGAGGATAAAGGATTTTATTACTGTTATTATTATTTTTGTTGACCAAGTTTGTCTCACTGAGTCACAAGTTCATTTAAAGGGAAATCCAGTGAAAACACCAAAGATATTTAACACAATATCACAGTAATCACAGTATTAATAACTATAGCAATGGTTAGGCTATAGTTAGTAATCATAAATAAAAATTATATAGCTGTGCTGCTGTCCCAGTGTAGAAATACTACACAGTGCAACATATTTGTTCTTTTTATATCTATCTTTATGTATGTATGTATATATATGGGTCTACTTTCATTCACAGAAAACTAATTTCACTGAATTTCAATTCACACTCAAAAAATCGCTGAAAGCTCAAATCACTGAATACTCATTTCACTGAATCACATTTCACTCAATGTAAGTACTGTTAGGTAAATAAAACGTATATGCCTTTTTCCCCACTGTAGTGCGATCCTGGAGTTAGTATATTTAGTTGGGGGGTGGGGGCATAGCCCCCCACATTAGGGGGTGTGCGGGTGTAACCCCCACCTACTTAGCTTTTATATTTATGAATCTCATTTCACAGAAAGCTAACAGTATATAACCAAAAGTAGGTGGGGGCTATGCCCCTCCAGCTATATATACTAACTAAAAAAGAATCGAAGACCTAAAAACGGACAACGAAATCCACTTTTTTTAATTTAAATACTCTTAAAAACTAAGCACTTTTGCCATTAACAAATGGCTTCTTCAGAGTTAATAAGAGATAAGAAACATCACTTCCTTTATATTTATGAACACATTATCTGTCCAATCAGTTACATAGCTCATGAATATTCAGTTAGTTCAGATCAAGACTCCCCATCAAATCACTAACATACATAATATAAAATGTTCTGTTCTAAACACATTTACAAAACCTAAAAAATATTATTTACTTGAATAAGTATAATGTATTCAATAAATAACTTGATGTTAAAAGGATGTGTATAGAACAACATTTTGTATGTGCAAAAATACAAATGCAAATACACAACTTCCCAAACAAAACTTCATTATAGTTAAAAAGGGTTTTTTTAAATATACTGCAATAATAAATCAGCTCTAAATTTCGTTAGCCCTTTGTTTCAATACTGGCATAACTATATTCTAATTTTTCTACCCTAAGTTTTTTTTTTTACTTGACCCAGTGATCCAAAATGAAAGGGGGAGATGACAAACTTAGGGTGGAAAAATTAGAATATAAATGGCAGATTAGATTAAATGCAACATGCCCCCCTGGGTTGAATGACAATATATCCATTAACATGGGTCAAAAAGGGAGCAAGATTTTGCGGTTTGAAATACTGGTGTTTGACATTTTCAACCGTCGCTGTTTGGAGTTTGCATTACTGGTGTTGCTGATGTGCAATCGACATTTTGATTGCATACCTATATATATATATATATATATATACACACACATACACACACAGACACACATACAGACACACACACACACACACACACACACACACACACACACACACACACACACACACACACACACATACCTATCTGTCTATATATCTAATGATGAAGTTAAATGTATATAAATTACATCACAACACAATTTTCATTCAGAGCTGTTGCTATACTGTTATAAAACATCATGCTACAGGTGGTAATAGATCAGTTTTCAACATATGCATGCTATAATATATGGTTTCAACTCCATCCCAGCCTTTCTGCTTCAGACAATAACTTATCCAATATTACCTTCTCCACTATATTTCCCCAATATGAAAGTAGATGTAAGGGTCTGTATGACTACGGGTTTCTTCTCCTCACCTTTTGCTTAAAGACAGGTTTAATAAGTACATGTTTCAGTCTTGAGGATTACCTACTAAATAATAGATGTAATGGCACTGTGAGTTCTTGCCTAAGTGCTCTCAGGTCATTATAAATAAATTTGTCTCCTCATTGTGCTTTGTTTGGATCCAGTTTGCATAGTTCTTTTTTAATATAACCTAATTTGATTTCATTATCTGAGATGACCTGGATGCCACTAGAACAATTTATAGCCCCCTTTGTGGAGCCAAACTGTTTTGCATAAGATTTTGTAAATATATATATATAATCTGTTGTGTCTGAGCATAAATTTTAAAATCTACACGCAGTTTATCAGTTTGTATGTCTTTCCTCCTTCCACATCTTATGTATCTATAAAATGGTTTCCTATTATGCTCAATATCTTTATATAAATGCTCTTCAAAATTTTCTTGATCTTGTCTCACAGTATGCTTAATTTGTTTGTCCAGCTTGTTTATTTCTTATATTTTTTGTCTTGCACCTCAATCAAGTATCTTGTTCTTACGGAAATATATCCTCCTGATGTTGTGTGCCTAGGTCCTGATGTTAAACCTTTTTTTATTCTTTTGCATTCAAATAATTTCTCTTTCAAAACTTTTCACATTCTTTCTGCAGTTTTTCCACCGAAAGCATCACTCCAATTAGTTTACATAGTGACTGTTTTGCCTTCATTTAATCTCTTATTAACCTTCTGTGCATTGGTTTAGATTTCAGTCTGGCAGAATTATCTAACAACAAATTAACCTTTATAACCCCATGATGATTGCACATCAACGGTGGGAGAACTTCACATGAAGTAACAGTAATGTCATTAGGAATACAGTGTCTGGTATGTTGTGTTCCCTGGTAGTTTTTTTTTTTTTTTTTTTTTTTTTTACAATCTTAAAATTTGCAGCAATTGTTGGTAAATTTAAGTCCCCAGTCTTTACTATTCTTCCCTCTTGTGTTTCTCGCAAGAAATGCATAGGAGAGGAATTTAATGTATGGGCACATGGGAATTTGCCTCCTCTATAATGACTATATCAAATGTTAAGTTTATTTATTACTTATTGTGGAACTAATGTCTGTCAGAAAGCTATATCATAATCTGGTGGTTTTCATGAAATGGAACTCTATTTTTTATTTGTTTGTGTATAGATCTCATTTTCTAGGATCTTGACCATGTATGGATTATGTAGTTATTAGACTATGTATGAATTGCTGAGGAGGGTGTCTAGTTAGTTCATGGGGAAATAGCTGAGGTTAGACATGGTGAATACCAGGGAAGTTTCTTTTTCATTTTTCAGTGTTAGATCATCCACACAGGGGGTGCTAGAGCTACCATGTGGTCCATCAGTAAACACATGAGCATTGCTCCCTGAAAATCCTCAGCTACAGGAGCTGGGTATAGATCCAGGAGGGATCCAAGGGCCAGGGATGGCCTAGCATGGGCATTGCTTGGGGGGGTGAGGTAGGGGACAGTATATAGGTATCAGGGGGACTTTTGAATATCATCACCTGGAATGTGGTAGGATTTGTTTTCCTATCAAAAAGGGGAAAATTAGAAATACACTGGAAAGACTGGGGTATGTATTATTGTACTGCAAGAAATCAAGCTTAAGAAAAAAGAGGCACTGAAGTTAGGGGAGGAAAGTACTTCACTTTCCTTGGCTGCAGTATGACAGTGAGAAGGAGAAAGGGGAGTGTAGTAATTTTAGCTAATAGGAAAGTTCAAGTAAAACAGAAGGTGGCAAAAAAGACAAGGAAGGGAGGTAGGTTATTGTTGGGTTCAAGAGACGACATCAAGACTTAAAAATGTGGGCTATTTATGGCCCTAACTTAGACTCCATTGATTTTTTTCTCTCCTTCTATAGTCATTGACAAGACTTACTGCCTTATTGTGACAGAAAGATTTCAACGTGGTTGTGGATTGAGCGTGAGATAGGAAATTTGGTTGTAAGGACAGGAATTACAGAGCAAGGAGAGCAGTCTGTAAGTGGGAGTCCAAAGAAGGATAGGAAGATATTTGAAAACAATTTAATCCAGCTTAGTAAGAATTCAATTTTTCTACAGATGAAACTAAAAAAGCCAGCAGATTGGATGAATTCCTAATATGATGAGTGGGGATAACTTAAGTTAAACAAGTTGGAATAGGGGATTTTTTTCAGACCATGCACATATGGTATTATCTATGTAGATTCCCCAAGAAGCCATAGGGAATTGAAGATGGTGATGGAAATTATGGTATTGAGTGAATCAGTATCACCAGAAGAAGGAAATGCATATGTGAGATGAAATACTTGGAGGACCAGGCTATTGATTATGCCCTATGGGAGAATGCTATCAAATGTGCATTTAAAGGACACCTTATGAGTAAGGAGTTCAGTAGAATAGGCAGAACACCAAGTACAATTTGGATTTGGAGTGGGAGTTTTGTGCCTTTCAGAGGATTTTGGATTCTAGTAGAATAAATTAGATACTAAGGAGATTTCATTGCAACTTACTAGGCTCCAAGCACTGATTAAAGAAGCTGAGAACACCATAGTGATAAAAAGTCTTACAACCCTTCAGGACATTTGGTGGTGTAAGGAGGAGAATAAGGGTAAGTGGTTAGTGGTGAAAGATAGAAATAGGTTCATTAAGTCAATTTTTGACAGACGAGGGAACATACTTAACAATATGGACAGCATTACCATTGTCTTTGAAGAATATTATAGAGAAATATATATATCAAAAAAGAGTGCAATGGATGATTATCAGGAAGAGATTAATTGTTTGGTTTGGGTTGGTCAGTGGTAACTGCAACAGAAAGGGAGGACATAGACAGAGACATCAATATAGTGAAAGTTATAGAGGCATTTCAGGGTATCAGCTGTGGTAAATCTCTAGGCTGTGATGGATTTCCTGTGGAATTTTATACACTCTTTCAAGAAAAGTTGGTTGGTTGCTAATTTAGTTTGGCTATATAATAAGGGAGTAGCAAGTGGAAGGTTGCCAGAGTTCTTCACTAAACCATTAGCAATTCTACTCCCTAAAGGCAAACTAGATTATAGGTGACCTGGGAATTACAGGCCCATTTCCCTGAGCAACATGGATGTTAAAAATTTACCAGCAATCTTATTCTGTAGATTGCAAAATTGCTTATCAAAGTTGGTGCATGTTACCCAAAGTTGGTTTGTTAAAGGTCAATCTGCAAAGACCAGTTGGTGGGAACTTAGGGAATTTCTGGTGTTTATAAGAAAGGAAAGGTGGGGACATGTGGGCATAATTTTCTTTGACATTAAAAGTGCATTTGACTCATTGGAATGGGATTTTTTTTTATTAAAGATTCCAAGGGAGGTTGGTCCGGGTACAAGATTTCTTATTTGGATTCTGATACTTTATCAGAATCCTAAGATACAGCTATTTATTAATGGACACTATCACAATATATCTGGGTAGGAAAGTGTTCCAGACATGGGTGCCCCTTTTCCTCCTTCTTGTTTACTTTAGTAATGAATCCTTATTACAACAGATTCACCAGTATCTACAGGGGTCCCCTAATTTGCATTACCTTTTTATCATGTTAGTGGATGATTGTATGTTGGTTATTAATAGACTGGACCTCACTTTAGCAGAGATAGTTGCCCTGCTTGGGAGTTTTAAAAAGGCCTTGGGTTACAATGGATAGGGTTTTGGTCCACATAGGTGAACAATAGACTCGCAGAGTTGAGGATACTAGTTACTTGTGTATAAAGCTGATGGATATTGAAAAATCAACAGTAACTACTAATTATTCAACTTTATGTCAGCAAACATCATCAATATTTGGAAGTTGGTCAAATAAGGTGTTTTCATTAACATATTTATTATTATTTATTTGTTTGCCTCTGTTTACCGGGAAAGTCCAACTAGGTAATACTCATTTTCAGAGGAGGCCCAGGCAGAATAGCTCCCTTTGCTTACATTGCATTATACTAAGTTACTAAGTTCTAGTAAAACATAGAGTAGTTACATTTCTATTTACATTTATACACAAACAGTAGTTACATTTATATAGTCTAAGATTTTACAGAGGTGGAAGTTACTAAAGAGAAAGCCCACATGCAACTTAGTGGATTGTACAAGTAGCAGTTATGCATAAAAATTGTTTTGTCATTTCAGTGAGAGGTTGAGTGTATTCTGTTTAAGAAGAATATTTGGAGAGTATCATATAGTTAGAACTAATTTGATTATAGGTTGCTGGAACAGGGCTCAGTTTTTAGCTTTTTATTGGTTAATTTGTTTAAATCAGTTTGCTCTCATTTGCTACATAAGCACTGTGTTTGCACAGGTTTGTGCTTGTTTTAGCAAAGCTCCACAGAGTTTGGTGACCAGCTACTGCTCTGCTGTATTTATCTGATCAATCCAAGCCATCTGCTGATCTCTGCAAAACTGAAGTAGAATTTTTCACTGTATATTGCACTTTTGAACTGCATTTTTACCATATCCCTGCTTATTTAAACTGTTTTTTTTTCTGAAATTGTAGCATTTTGTTTGCTGTAGCATACACTATATTCAGACCTGCTGAATCTAGTTCTGCTTATATAACTTGAGCACTAAACCAGACCATATTTTGTTGGAAAGGGTTTCCCTGCACCCTAGTGGCAGGAGTGTGCAGTCAGAGCTCATTTGATTGAAGGTTGCTGGAAACAGGGCTCAGTTTTGAGCTTTTTTATAGGTTAATTTGTTTAAATCAGTTTGCTGTCATTTGCTACATAAGCACCATGCTTGCACAGCATCGCACTTGTTTTAGCAAAGCTGCACAGAGTTTGGCAACCAACTACTGCTCTGCTGTGTTTATCTGATCAATCCAATCCATCTGCTAATCTCTGCAAAACTTAAGTGAATTTTTCACTGTCAGTTTGCTCTTGTTTGCTACATAAGCACCGTGTTTGCGTGGGTTTGTGCTTGTTTGTGCATTGCACACTGCGGAGCAGTGGTGGGCACTGTTGGTGGTTATAGACACAAACACTTCTGCCTGCAAACTTTCCCTTAGTACTCTGCTGGTGCTCCATTTGTGAATTCTCTTGATTATCCCTCACTGACATGCGATACATTCAGCGAAGCTCCTGAGGTACCAACACAGATCCTACTCTTTAGCCCTTCACATTTTTTGTCCACTTCTCCTGTCCTCTACCTTGTCCTTCCTGTCCTTTGCCTGTTTTCAGCCTAGCATTATGGATGGGCAATTCTCCACAGTTTCTCCAGCCAATTTGGTTGAAATGGGCATCCTGAGGCAATGTAGCAATTGCCTCATGTACATTGACAACCCACTTCTTCTAGTCCACACAAATTCATCATGTGAGAGATGCATCTATATCAAGAGCCTAGAATCCAGGCTCTCTTGCTCACTAGTCACTTCATCTGATTCTAAGCAGGTTGTCAGGATGCACACCTCACCTCCTGCACTTACCAAACCAACAACACATAAACCTACATATGTGGAGGTCCTTACCAGAAGCTTACCTAAACTTCAGAGACCTCCGAAACACAAACAGAAGCATGATTCACATGATACAGTCTCTGCAGAACATAGTACACATAATATATCACACACCAGTGTCTCACCAGTCAAGGCGCCTGAGGCATAAAACAAAACCAAACATGTTAGTTATAGGCAACTCAGTTGTGAAACACACAAATGTCCCTCTCTCCAGGTTGTATAAGGAAAAAGTCATGGTTAGCTGTCTTTCAGGTACCAGGATCTGCCGCATCACACAAACACTCAGTTCTCTCAACAACAGGCACTGTTATGACTCTGTCATAGACCATGTTGGTGTGAATGGCTTGAGACATATCTCACTGGACTATATGAAGAGAGACATGACTGAGCTCTCTGATTATGTGTCTCTGGCAGGTATGTCCCTAGCCTTAAGCAGTATTTTACTTTTGCCTAGGATGATACCTTAATATAAACAAAAAAATGATCGACTTCAACAACTGGCTTAGTTTCTGGTGTCATTCAAAGGATTTCCTGTATCTGTCAGCCTGGGATGACATGGTCGACAAATCTCAATGCTTTGCTAGAGATGGTCTTCATCTGTCACCCTGGGATTTCAGTTAATGGCTAAGGCTCTTGCCACCCACATAGTGCCTTTTTAGGCACTGTCACAAGAACAAAATTGCCGACATAAAAATACCCTCTAAAAACAACCTCATGATTATGCTGCTAAACACTAGGAGTCTAAACCAGAAACTGCACTCACTGGAAGTAGTCCTCACTTTGGAAGACGCTGACATTTGTGAAGTCACTGAGACCTGGTTTAAGGCTGTGGAGAGCACCACAGCTATACCAGGTTACATTTCCCTCCACACGTTCAGACCACAGACTGAAGGTGGGAGAACTAAAGGAGTTGATGTATCAATATTCATTAAAGATAAATACACCTCTAGATTGGATAAACAGCACAATTCCCTTGACTTACTTCAGGTACAATTGCCAGCTATAGGACATCCTCCATGAATCAGGACATCAGTTCAGCCTACTTGGGTCTACTTGAGTCAATCAAGATACAAACAAACACCCTGGTTTTGGGTAACTTTAATTACCCATCCATTGACTGGGTAAATTATATGTGTTCTATCTCACCTGCCCAAAGGTTTCACGAATTCATTAACTCCAATGCCCTGGACCAGCTAGTTGACACACTCACAAGAGGCTCAAACATCCTAGGTCTGGTGCTCACCAACATGGGGGACCAAAGCAGCACCCCCAGTGTGTGGCCATCCCTGGTGAGATCTGACCACAAATCAATCTTGCTAGAAATAACGATAATATAAGACCCCCGTTAGCAACAACTAGACTAAAAAACTTCTCCAAGGCCAATTACAACCTCTTACATGACAGCATAAATAGCTTCATAGAACAGACACCTGTGCTGAGTTATACACCAATGCTTTATACCAGCACCTGTACAATTGTATTGACTCTGCCGTACCTGATAGAATCAAAGGTTCATAGGTTGGTACTAGGCTATTGGCCCTAGGGCCTAAACAAACCTAGCCATAACAATTCCCTGGCTATTTCTTCCCACAGTATTTACTTCCCTGGACACCTGTATAGCAGGGCGACTGAATTGATCCCCGGGGTGAATTTCCTATCTCCCATCCAATCATCAAGGTTCCTTTTGAAGCGGGCCAAAGAGGTGCTCTGCTTGACATGTATGGACAGTCTATTCCAGAGTTTGGGGAGTCTCTGGGTCAGGAACCTATCCCTCCAGCATGTTTTGTTCATTGTGATGACAAGGTTTAGATCCCTGGAGCATGTCTCTGAGGGACTGGGATTTCTTTAAGTGTAGCATGTCCAACAGCTCTGGGTTTGACATGGCCTTGTATGTTAAGCAGAGATCACCTCTGAGTAGACGATATGTAACAGAGTATAGGTGAAGTTTTTTTTAGATGGTCAGCATAGGGCATCTGCTTTAGGCCTGTGATTCTTTTAGTGAGATATTTCTGTGGCCTTTTCAGTTGTTGCAGATGTCTTGAGAGGTACATACCAAACAGGGTGTTGTATTCTGTCTAATGAGGGAGGAGTACAGTGGGATACTGACCTCCTTTTTTTCTGGATGAAAAGCCCTTAGTGACGAGGTGTGCCACATAGAAGGATTTACTGACTGTTGTGGTGATGTGGTTATCAAAGGTGAGACCACTGTCCACCTGTGTCCCTAAGTCTCTTATCACACTTTCAGTGTTTAGTGTACTGCCACCTATGTGGTAATTCACGGGTACATGTTTTTTCCCAAAGGGGATAACTATACATTTTTTGTTATTGAGCTTCAGCCCATGGCTCTGGCACCAAGCATCTGTTTCTGTAAGGCCCTTTTGTAGAATATAAACATAATTTGGGGATTCAGTAATGGCTCCCAGTTTGCAGACATCTGCAAACTTTGTTAGCCAGAGTCCCTTAGTGTTGGCCTGTACATCAGAGAAGTAGATGCCAAACAAGAGCGGTCCCAGGAATGAACCCTGAGGTACTCCACTTATCACTTCTCTAGAGCTGGATTTGGAGTCAGCTACTTTTACAGTGTGGGTTCTGTCAATAAGCCAGTTGGCAACCCATTGAGTGACTTAGGGATTAATGCCCAGCTTAGTAAGTTTATCTATGATTCCAGAGTGGGGGATGGTGTCAAAGGCCTTGGTGAGGTCCAGATAGGCTGTGTGGTCCACCTTACTCTTGTCCACGGCTCTGGAGACTGATTCGAAGAAGTCAATCAGATTCAGGAGACAAGATCTGCCCTTCACGAACCCAAACTGAGTGGGGTCCAGTGTTTGAGGATTGCAAATGTCTTTGTTTAAAAGTTCCATGATAATACGTTCCATGGCCTTGCAGATCAGGCTCATCAGACTGATGAGGCAGTAGTTCCCCAGATCCAAGGTGGATCCCCCCTTGTGGAGTGGGATAACTGTAGCTGTGCGCCACTCAGTGGGCAAGAAGCCTGAGGTGAGGCTATGATTAAACATGACACTTAGGTGAGGTGCCAGTTCATTTTGTATTTCATGTAGTACACAGCCTGGAATGTCATCTGGTCCCATGGATCTTTAAGGAAAAACAAACTTTCCTGGTGGACAACTGCCATTAATAGGCTATACAATAGGAGAAAGAAATTGTTGTCTAAGAGTAGGAAGAAATGGTCTCAAAACTGGAAACACTCCCTCCTCAACTTAGATAAGCAAATCAGACTCCTAGTGAAGTCCTCCAAAGCTAACTATGAATCCAAATTAGCTTGTCTAACTAAACATAACCACAAGGTATTTTTAGTTACATCTGTAACCTCAAAGGTATGGCTCAGATTTGCATTGAACTTTTAGTTAATGGTACTACATATATAAAACCTGTGGATATAGCAAACCTGCTGACTGACAGGTTCAGTGAAAACTTCACTCCCCTGTCTCTGCCACTTATACCCCAAAGCACCCCTAACACCTGTCCCCCACCTAGTATCTCTGAGGAGCAGGTTTTAAATGCCCTCTCCAAGGCCCAAAACACAGCTTCTATGGGACCAGACAACATCCTTGGCTGTGCTCTACATGGGTTAAAACAGGAAGTAACAGCACCATTGGGCAAGCTTTTCAATCTCAGCCCAAGCACTGGCTTTGTCCCAGTGGAATGGAAAACAGCTACAGTCATCCCTTTGCACAAAGAGTGTGCATCCACAAACCCTGGAAACTATAGACCCATTAGCCTGACCAGCCTTATCTCCAAGTCCATGGAATGAATCGTCATGGACCTTATTAACAAAGATATAGGAAATCTCAAAACATTCGACCCCACCCAGTTTGGCTTTGTCAAGGGGAGATCATGCCTGTTAAACTTGTTGGACTTCTTCGAGACAGTCACCAAAGCCCTAGACGAGGGCAATTCAGTGCACACAGCCTACCTAGACTTAGCCAAGGCCTTTGACACAATCCCCCCACTGAGGCATCATTGATAAACTCACCCAGCTGAGTATCGACCCATATATTGTCAGGTTGCAAACTGGCTCACTGGTAGAAGTCATACGGACAAAATAGAGGATTCTACCACCTGCAGCAGACACGTAACAAGTGGTGTTCTACAGGGATCAGTTCTGGGACCTCTACTGTTCTGAATCTACTTCTCCAAAGTACAGGCTAAAACTAAAAGACTGACTGTGGCTGACAAAGTTTGCTGATGACTGCAAACTGGGAGTGATCATTGAAACCCCTAGTGATGTCAACATCGTGCAAGAAGGTCTTACACAGACTAATGACTGGTGCCAAAGTCATGGTCTTAAACTTAACACAAAAAAATGCGTTATCATCCCCTTCAGCAAGTGTGGTGTCCCTGCAAACTACCACATCAGTAGCAATACCCTAAGCACACAGTCAGTGGTGAGAGATCTGGGCAAACAGGTCGACAACAACCTTAACGTTGATCACCATGTCTCCACAGTGGTAAAGAAAGGCATTTTATATTGCTCATCTCATAAGTAAGGGCATTGCCTCCAGAAAAAAAGAGGTTATAACCCCCCCATACTCTTCCCTCATCAGGCCAATAATAGAGCACAATGGTCCCTTTGGTAAATTCCTTTCCAAACACCTGCAGCAAATGAAGAGACCACAAAGGTTCCTTACAAAGAAAATTCAGGGGTCTTTGTCTTATGCTGACAGACTGAAATCATTGTTACATTACTCTGTGTCATACAAACTACTCAGAGGCAACCTGGGCCTTGCATATAGAACAATCTCTAACCCAGCTTTAATAGAAATGCTGCACATTTGGAAGTCAAATGGCACATGGGTCACTCACTCATAGCACCTTAACCTGGTATGTGACATCACCAAAACTTGCTGGAGAGACACATTTGTTTCACAGAGATTGCCCCACCTTTGGAACAAGCTTCCTATTCATGTTAAACAAAGCCCCTTGTTGGCCCTATTTAAGCATAATTTGGACAACTGGATGGGTAACTGGAAATTCACCCAGCGGATTCCACCTATGTCCCTCTTGGACAGGGGCAATAGGTGCTGATTTTAGTATCTGCTTGATCTAGAAACTCTTGGAAGCATGTGTTAATCTTGGCTAGGCTTGTAAGGGTCCTAGAGCCATTAGTCTAGTAACCTCCTATGATCCTGTGATCTTAAGAACATAAATTCTCAACCTTGTGAAGAGCATGTGCAGGACTAAGATTGGTTAAGATGTTTAAGTAGTGGTTTCAAGCTATTGATTTTGCCAGAGAGTTTTATTTTTATGGGGATACTATTCCAGAGTTTAGCAATGTACTGGGCGTAGAGTCTCCTGCAACATTATTTGACTTATTTGTAAGTAATAACAATTTGTTACTAGAGCAGAGGTCCCTTACAGAACAATAGGTCAGTAATAAGCTATGTAGTGCAGGGCATTTTTCTGGATGATAAATGATGTTGTGTGCTATAGTCAGCTGTTAATATGTTAGGCAGTTGTGTAGTTCAAGCCAATTTAATTGCTTTAAGCTATGATAATGATTGGGTCCTATGAGGAAGACTGGTTGCAAATTTAGCTATTTTATTGCAGCAGGAGACAAGTTTCTTTCTTTGAGTATCATTTAAGTTTGTTAGGATAGGAGAAGCATATAAGAAAGTTGGCAATAAGGTGGTGGATTTTTTTTCTTGCAGTAACTGTAAGGAATCCATTGATCCTACAAAGGGAGCCATGTTTCTGGTGTGTAGACTTAATGGTATGCAGTATATGGTGGTCATATTTGAGACTGTCATCTTTTATAATGCCTAGAAGTTTACTGTGGGTTAGTTTCAATGACAGCATAATTTGCTGACTTGATGGTAAAAAAATGCTTTTGATTTTGGAAACTTTTTGAGGTAAAAAGCATTAACTTAGTTTAACTTAACTTGTAGGATTAATGTAATAAAGATGATGGCACCCTCTAGAGTGCTCTGTCTTAGTAGACATATACAGTTAATTTCTAAAGAGGACCCAAGGCTAAAGAAAATGCAAACTTTATATGACAGGTTTGTGTGGAATAGACAAGGGGCAATAAAAGTGAGGTGGGATTAACATTGCCAAGACAACAGTGGGTTGGGGTATACCAGAATGTGAACTTTATGCCCTTGCCTCTGCTGTGGTTGCTATTAAGGGGAAGGATTGTACATATTACTATGACAATAACACGTTAGCTATTTTATGCCATTTGGACAATGCCATTCAGGATAAGCTTAGAGATAAATTAAAAGGACACCCATGGAAAATTCTGGGCATTCTATGAATGGGCTTATGGCACAATCACAATATTATGGTAAAAGTGGAAACTAATTTACTGGTAGAATTAGGAAATCTGGAAGTTATGACTGTTGAATATTTGCTCCAGAGATGCAATGGGGTGAAGTTTACATTTATTGAGTAGAGTAAATTTAAGTTAAGTTACAATTTACCAGTGAGTGCTTATCTTCAGTTTGAACAATAAAGCATGCAACCTTTAATTGGTTTATAAGTTCTAATATTAGAATTGCAATACATTTCATTTTATGAATCTAAGAAGTCATTATTGGGAGTTATCATGCAGTCTATGATTTATGGTCTCCTAACACAACATTTATATGGGAATAATGAGATGGAAGAACTGAGAGTTAAATGGAGGGAAATTGAAGGTATTCATTTCTCAATGGATGATTGGCCATTCTGTCTTAAAATAGGAGATAGGCTGACATTTATTCCAGCAGTATGGGACCACTACATGCACTGCATCCTTTGATAGTTTAGGACTGAAGTTGTTTCAGACTGACAAGGTGGGAGAAGACAAGTGGTGGAGATGTGGTGAGATGGAGACTTCCAATATACATATGACATGACATTGTGCAGAGGTACTTAAATGCTGTCAGGAGGTGATTCAAGCTTGGGAGAAGATAGCGATCACTTTTGAAGTCACTGTCTGCCTTGACCCCACCCCTCCTTGTCAGGGTCAAACAAAAAAATGTTTTCCAAAGCTGACTACAATCTCCTCAGAGTAGGTATAAGCAGCTTCACAGCCACCGTCCCTTCAGTTAGAACTAACACTTATGTGCAAGCCTACACCAAAAAACTATATGAGCACCTCCATAGCTGTATGGACTCAACAATATCTGACAGGACCAAATCATCTTCCTCAAGGAAGAGTAAACCTGTCTGGTGGACAGCAGCAATAAACAAACTCTATAATAGAAGGAAAAAATTGCTGTCCATGGCCAAGAAGGAGCAGGTGCCAAGTTGGAAGCAATCTCTTCTTAGTCTGAAGAAGCAAATAAGGTCACTGGTGAAATCCTCTAAGGCTAACTTTGAGTCCAAATTGGCCACATCCACCAAGGACAGTCACAAGGCCTTCTTCACATATGTCCGCAATCTCAAAGGCAACACCCAAATCTGCTCTGAACTGGTGGTTAATAACACCACATATACAAATGCTATAGATATAGCCAACGTTCTGGCAGACAGGTTCAGTGAAAACTTCACCCATCAGTAAACCATGACATCCCCAGCACCTGCCCCCTTCCCCTCATCACCAAGGAGCAGGTCCTTAATGCCCTCTCAAAGGCAAAAAATACAGTCTCCATGGGACTCGATAAAATCCGGGACTGTATCCTACATGAACTCAGGCATGAGCTATTAGCTTGAGCACCGGCTTCATCCCAGCTGAATGGAGGACAGCCACTGTCATCCCTCTACACAAAGGTGGAGCATCCACTGACCCAGGCATTTATAGGCCTATCTGCCTAACTAGACTGATCTGCAAGGCCATGGAACATGTTATCATGGACCTTATAAACAAGGACATTGGCAACATCAAAATGCTTGACCCTACACAGTTTGGGTTTGTCAAAGGGAGATCATGCTTGTTAAACATAGTCGACTTCTTTGAAACAGTCACCAACGCCAAGGACAAGGAGAAGATGGTGCATACCGCCTACCTTGACCTAGCCAAAGCCTTTGACACTATTCCCCACTCAGGCATAAAAGATAAACTCTTCCAGCTAGGTATCAACCTGTATGTTACCAGATGGGTAGCTAACTAGTTCACTGATAGAACCCACTCAGTCAAAGTAGTAGAAGCCACCTCTAGTAGTAAACCCATAAAGAATGTTGTACCCTAGGATCGGTCTTGGGGCCTCTGCTGTTTGGGATATACTTTTCTGAGGTGCAAGCCAAAAACCAGTGGTCTGTGGCTGACCAAGTTTGCAGATGACTGACAGCTGGGTGCTGTCTTAAATTCCCCTAGTGATTTGAACATCCTCCAAGAGGGCCTTACCCAAACTAATGACTGGTGCCAGAAGCATGGCCTCAAACTGAATGCCAAGAAATGCATCATTATCCCCTTTTGGGAAAATGTCATCCCCAATAATTATCACATTAATAACAATGTACCAAGCATGCAATCAGTTGTAAGGGACTTGGGCACCCTGGTCGATAGCAACCTGACTTTTGACCACAACCTTGCCCTTGTTGTACGGAAGGCTTTCTACATGGCCCACCTCATAAATAAGGGTATTTAATCCAGGAACTAGAAGGTCATAACATCCCTGTACTCCTCTTATCAAACCCATTATCAAGTACAATGCCCCCTTCCTTGCCAAGCACATGCAGCAGCTGGAGAGACCACAGAGGTTCCTGACCAGGAACTTCCAAGGTCTCAAACACCTATCCTATATAGATAGGCTAAAAGCCCTGTCCCTCTACTCAGTCTCATACAGACTGCTCAGAGGTGACCTGTGTCTGGCATACAAGGCCATTTCAGACCTAGTCTTGATGGAGTTGCTGCATATCTGTAAGACAAACTCCATGTGTGCAACCCACATGCAAGGCCTTAACCTTGTCTGTGACATTAATTGAAATTGATGGTGGGATAGCTTTATGTCCCATAGACTCCCCTGTCTGTGGAATAGACTCCCTCTCCATGTCAAGCAGAGTACCTCTCTATCCCTCTTTAAGAGAAACTTCTATGACTGGATGGGAGATAGAAAATACAACCCTGGGATCCCACCTGTGTCCCTGCTGGACAGGGGAAACCGGTGCTGACTTTGTGGGAATTTGGGAGAAATTCTTGGCTAGGCTTATAAGGGCCTCCGGGCCAGTAGCCTAGTATCATCCTATGAACCTATGAACCTATATTTAGGAAGCAAGCCATAAGTTGTTGGTGATTCTGTCTTTTAGGTTCGGGTGGGGAAGAGAATGGTTGGAATTAGAAGGAGAAGACTATTATTCTCTTATTGGGTAGATGGGTTTGTGGTCGTACAGCCAAGGCTTGGATGGGGGAGTTCAAATGGGGATAGATGATAAAGGATCTCACAATATTAAGACCTGCTACACAGTATTAAGCACCCAAGAAGACATAGATCAAAAACTTGAGACACATACCCAAATGGGAAAGGTTTGAGAGTATTGTCATATTCAAGGCAGGGGTAAACAGCAATTGTAAGCAACTTTGGCTTTGTGATGTGTTGTTTTTCATCTTTGTCACTGGACTGGTTTGCTTCTCAATAAATACCCTGTTATGTAATTCAGTGATTTTGATGACTGATTTGTTTCTAATTTTGACAACAACAAATAAAAAAGTAAGATGAAAAAGTTTTCACATTACCCTGATTTACTAGGTAACACAGATCTACTAGCTCTAGAACTCTACAATATTTATTTTTCATTATTTATTTATTGGCATTTGTTTACCAAAAAAGTCCAACTGGGCCATGACAGGCCCATTTTAAGTGGAGGCCCAGGGAGAAAAGCTCCCCCGTTGACAAATCCTTGTTATACAATACAAGGTAAACCAACAGATGTTAACTATCATATATATATATATATATATATATATATATATATATATATATATATATATATATATATATATATATATATATATATATATATATATAAACAAACAAAAAAGAAAAGAGTTAGATCTCAGAAATGATTATATTTACCAGAGTTACATTTCATTTTTGCTAAGTGACAGTAATAATGTTATGAACTTCCATTAAGTTAATAGACAGATGTAATAGAATGTGCAGGCATTGCTACTAGATAGCAGATTGTTTGGAAAGAATTTCTAAGTGTTGTTAAAGTACTGGCCCTGGGATTCACCAAGCAGCCATGCAGGAATAACTTATTCCTGCAAGGTAGGGACTGTTCCTGTACCGAATGGCAGCACGCCTTGCATATTCATGAAGGTGCACTGCCTGTGCTGTTAAACGGACATGGAGCTGTGTACATGTGCAAGGGGTGTGTCTGAGAGCAGAGCTCTCACAATATACACGGCCCTGCACTCCAGAATTGCCTTTCGGCAACTAAAAATGAGTGAGAACAGTCATAACACCCCCAACCCGTCAGGAAAACAAAAGTGGTTAAAGGCAAAAGGGATAAATGTCCCCATGAAGCAGAAAGCTGATAAAAGTACAGGTTTAGCATTAGCAGGGATATTCTGAAGGGTATAGATAAAATAACACAACAAAACGTTTTTTTATAAATGCGATAAAGTTTAAGCATAGATGCACGGGTGTGCCCATTGCTTAGCTATGCTTAGTCCAGCTTAAACAGCACAAGAAGTTAAGTAGCAAGAGACATTCAACATAAGCAGTATTGCAATAGTGTAGTGGTTAGAGAGTATGCAATTCCAAGTTCAATCCCTACTGTAACCAATTCACATTTTACATGTGAAAGCAGTGGATAAACAATTTTTGGTAGTATTACCTACTAAATAACATATATTTGTTAACCGGAGTACTGCATTACGTCCAGATGTGAGGTGTCAGTTTAATAAAGTTGTGAAATCCCAATATAAACACAAGTGCCCCATACAGTATAGTCACACATGAATAAATGTAATGAAAGGACATTGGGGGATGTCAGGGACAGTAAACAAATTTATAATATGTAATGAATGATAAATCAATGCCATACAGCAGATAGTCTATAGAATGAAAAATAAGCATTGCACAGCTCTGCTTACCAGGTGTAAGCATTGTGTAAATATGACTGTTAAGCAATGAGTAACCCTGCTAAATGGATTTGCCCATTGGTAAGCAGGGCTGAACCTGTCCCTTTAAGCAAGGCCAACCTTAGCTAAGCAAGTTTGCTCGTAGCTTAGCTTAGCTCAGCATATTCAAAACCATCCAGTCATGGCAAAGGGCAGGAAATCAGCTGTATTTAAACCCCACAGGCAGGAATACAGCTCATAACTGGTTGCAGCTTCCCACTGCAGACAAAATGCCTGGAGTCGGAGAGGGAATGTGCTTCCGTGCACAGTGCTGGGGCATACAGGAGTCCGAGGTCATGGTAGGACTCCTGGTAAAAAAACATGATGAGAGACTGCTGCAGGGCCAGTACCAAGGCTCCCAATATAAAATGGAAGCCAGGGACCATCTCGCCCATGACCTCACCAGTGCCACTGGTATCCCTCAGACTGGTGAGCAGGTCAGGCACCACTATGCCAACTTGAAACAGAGGAAGAGGGAGCTCTTGGACCAGTGGGTCCAAGAATCAAGGCAGAGGGGTGATGTCCCAGCAGTGTGTAAGTACTCCTACCAGTAACTGTTTAATAATGTCCAGCCTGTGTATATGATGAATAGGTATGGCTAAATATTTCTCTATTTCCCTTACAGCTGCAGCTGAGTGGGCTGTGAATCAGGAAGCCCATGAAAATAGGGTGCAAAGGCTACATCGCGAGGCTGGTGAGTAACAATCCTGCTTGTAGTAGTCATACCAAATAAATATAAAAGTAGTAAAAAGTCAGCTAGCTGCCAGTATAAAAACTGTTTTGTGTATGGGTTGAACTGAATAAACCAGACAATATGACAGTTATAGTCCCATAGAGGCTGTGTTTAAATAAAACTGTAACTGCCTGGCAATAAAGCTCTAAAT